>NC_049217.1:12674095-12839095 GCF_013347855.1 Anguilla anguilla
TTTTCTGTGTCAGACGCAGCACCACCACCACCCAGTATCTCTCAGGGCTGTGGTGAAGCCTCCCCTGCCAATACATGGGACTATTTCTATAAAGTGGGGCCCCTCGATACGTTCTCCCACCCCCAAAACGATGCCTCGCTGCGCTAAGAGGCTTGTTTTCATTCCACAGCTAACAGAGGACGAAATAACAAATTTCTGTAAGAACAGACCGCAGACTAAGACAGAATAAACAAACGGGTTGCCGACCGGGGAAAGGCTGCGGAACGAGCGGTTTTCGGGCGGGAAGGCCGGGGGGGGGGGAGAGACCGGCGCGTCGGGGAACTGTCGGCGGAATTAGCGCTTCCCCCCCCCCGCGTCGAAACGAACAAGGGAAACGAGCGGCCCCGCAAATTGGTTTCCCTGTAACGGAGAGCAGGAGGGATTATGGGCAATTTCAGGCCGACCCGGCGGCGCGGATGAGGACGGCCGGCGGAGCGCGGGCGGCGGGGCGGCGGGGCGGCGGCGGTAAGCCGGTTACATTTTCAATTTACACGCTCAATTGAGCCCGGCCAGGGCCCCGGGGGAGGCTAACCATCAATAACGCGCCGCGCTCTCATGTAAAGTGTTCCACCTCTCCTCGTTACGCCGGGCCCGCGTTTCCACGCCGACGGAGAGCGAGCGCCGCCGCGCAGCCGGGTTTCGGGGGTGGACGCCGCGAGGTGATTCCTGTTTTTGTTTTCTTGTTTTCTTTTTTGTAAAAAAAAAAATGAAATAATTGTAGGATTGTACGCAGTGAAGCGGGTCTTCTTGAATGAGTGTAACTGGCTGTTGAGTGTAACTGCGTGAGTCTGCGGCAACGGACACAAAATGGGGGATGCATTATACTCAGTTCCCCTCACGACGGACAGCAATTACCAAATTGGACCAAATTAAATCTCCAAATGAGAAACGTTCTCCAAGGAAGATCTCAGTTCGTACATTTCAACCCTGAGCTGCATTAAGCCTGATGCCTTCTGAAAATGAGAAGCACTATTCAGGAATGTTATATGCTTGTGATTTCTATGGGACTTATTTATTCATTTATTTAATACCACTGGGTAGACAAATCTTTGACTTAATTAAACTTAATTATGATTCAGCTGAATATGCACTGTTATCAACCTGTACAGAAACAAATTTGTTTAAAAAGCCTGAATTGCACATTAAATGAAAGAGACCTGAGCTTAAACTAATGTAACCTGACATAAGTAGGCGATAAAGCTACATTAAATGCTCTTATCTTTTATTCCTCGGCTGAGTGATACGCTGGGCTGACTTGCCTTGATTTAAATAGATTTTAAAAATCAATATAGAAAATGGCTATGAATTCTGAATAAACTAAGAAACCTCAATATATAAGAAATAGAAATAAGATTGCAACGCCCTCAAAAAAAAGAAAAAATAAATTGGAGAATTTAATGGTGGTCCCCAATGGTGGTAGTGCAATTTAAATCATTACCAGCTTCATCTCACTGCAGAATTGGACTGTATCTCTGCACAACGGGAGGGAAATCAGGTGTGACGGATTCCTCTCCGCTTTGACTGCCCTCTGTCCCTGCCTGTGATAAGTTCCTGGCCCTCAGATTGAGCCAAAATGGAGCCCTCTCTTGCCTGACGGGCCATGAGCCATCGGTTCTCAGAGCTAGCGCCTCCGGTGGTCAAACACCGTCCTGCAGCAGCACACTGTTCAACACATAAATTCAAGGCAACCGTTTCCAAACATGTCCTCTTGCAATAGATATTTAGTCCCTGCCGAAGGCTCTGCCAAAACACGTTGGCGTTTTTGAAATTGTTCTGCGGACCTTGGCACGGAATGAAGGCATTTCATTATTTATTTTCCTTCAAAAAGTGCCGTTGGTTTCTTTGAAATAATGAACTTCCTTAGCTTTGACTCATGAGTAAATGTGAGAGTTTGGTGAGTTCAACACCCATAAAAATACTAAGTCGCCCAACTGTGTTTGTGAAGCACAAAAAGTTTAACTTTAATGTACTTGTATGTCAGTGTTAAAGAGAAATGCTGTTTCTTTCTCCTGATGCCAAAACATAATTCTTTAGGGCTGAATACTGTACAGTACAGTTAGTACATCTCTGTATATCCTATGATATAATAATAATTATAATAACAATAATAATAACAATAAAATGCATGCCAAAAATATGAATTCATTTATACAGGTGGATAAAAAAGAAATACATGCCAAAGTAAATAAGTTTTAAAATGAAATGTAAACTACAAACAAATGAAGGATTCTGCAGTAGTGAGTTCTTCAGCTTTGGTGCATAAAAATAAGTCCGAGTGTCCCCTGCGTTTATGTTTCACGCTGGGTAAATTAAGCAGGGCCTCATTTGCAGAACGGAGCGCTCACTTTGACTGATAAACAGCTTCACAGCCACTAATGTATTCCGGTGCTTAGCCATTCAGCGCATTGAAACCAAAACCAACAACAGAGTGGCCAGTGCAGTGGTGTCAACACAAATCATAGTTTGTGTCAATAATGCATTATTCAGTATGTGTTATATTGAAGATACCGTATAATGCTTGTTTTTGAAAATGCTGGGAATAGATGTATTCATCATATTCTGGAGAACATTTTTAAGTCACTGTTCAGTTTGGTTTAGTAAATAGCGTTTTTTTTTCTCTCCTCCCCGTTTTCAAGTGGAAGTTCTATTGTGGTCTGTCACCATAGAAACTACAAGCTAGCATGGATTGCTAATAAATAACGTCCTCCTGCCAGCTCACAGAATGAATGCTGTGGTCTCATGCAAACTCCATTCCCTCTGAATGTAGTCATTGCCTCCATCATCTCCATCGCACAGACATAGTAATATGTGACGGAGGTTACTGCCCTTGTCTGTCTGTCTGTCCGTGGATGACGCTGCTGACCGCCTCTCTCGTGCACACCGTCCAGATCCCTCCATTTTCAAATTTGGGGCATCTGGCTCCTCCCCCTCTCTTTTTGACTTCAGAGGCTGTTGTTTGTTTAATGTAGATTAATGCTCATTAGCATAGCTACGCTCTAGTTGGTGTAAATTTGTTTAATGCTCAAAAGGAGTAGCTGAAAAGCTGTTAATTGAGTCACTTCTTGCACTTGCTGTCTCTCTTGGGACTATACTTTCCCCCTCTCGGGAATTACTGCACTTTGACCCCTAATCTTCATACTTGTGGCTTCACTGTAAGTTGCTCTGCAGGAGTATAGCACATTAGTTCCATAGAGCAGTCAGCTGAGGACTGGTAATGTTGATCACGCAGGTTAAAACGTACCCGCCCATTTCATTCCCGAACGAAATCTCCAGTAAGGGTTGCCAGTCATTGCGGCGCTGCTGTAGATTATCGACAGCTGAACAAACCAACGGGTAGGATGACACAAACGCCCGGCTGCCATTTTGGGGGGATTTTTTTCTGTTTGCTAATCGCCTGTGGTGCCTGGAGGGACATTGTAAAACCCCTGCAAAAGAGGGCAGGAATGGAATCTGGTTTCCCTGGATGATTTCATCAGGCATTAATTGGAAGAAAGTTTAATGCATCAGTTAGCCCATCCTGGCCCCTCATAGGCTGACACCACCTGAGGGTGGGTCTGCAGTTGCCCTGTGCTTTTCTCCCTTTACATTATTAATGTTTAATAAACTTTATTTCATAGATTTGCGCTGAGTAATTTTGGACAGTTCAGTTTTCTGACTAGAAAACACATGTTTGTGCAATTCAGCATACATTTTTCATAGTTGAGTAAGTTGAAATGAAGGAGGGCTGAAGAGGAAATTTGGTGCAATGTTCTCACACTGGCATGTTCAATACAAAGGTACTCCTGCTCAAAGGCTCAAACTCAGCCTGCACACACACTGGTACAGTGCCTTAACAGATACCAGACTGTGGGGCCCATCCACACACTTGTACAGTGCCTTAACATATACCAGACTGTGGGGCCCATCCACACACTGGTACAGTGCCTTAACATATACCAGGCTGTGGGGCCCATTCACACACTGGTACAGAGCCTTAAGAGGACGAGCCACCCTGCAGGCCTGTAGCTGCATTATTATCACGGGTGGGACTGCAGTACGTCAGTATGAGACAGAGATGAGTGTGGATAAATAATCCCAATAATAAGCCCCACCCTCGTGCACACAATCACATGGTGAGCCTGGGCGTAAACAGGTGGCCTTTGGCAGAATGGGGGGGTGTGGGGGTGGGGTACAGGTTCACCATTAAGCAGAGCATTGGTAACTTCCAGCCGGAGGCTGCAGTATCAGACCATGTGGTTAAAGTCATCCAGCCAATGGCGTTCCGCCACCTCCTGTCTGAGAGGACGGCGTCTGACTGTGACTGACGCCACGTTACTGTCACTGATGACACGTGAGCACACCCCCCCCCCCCCCTCCGACCTGCTGGTCTGAACTCCCGCCAAAATGCACAGCCGCCTGCCTCTAGCATAAGTGCACAGACTGTGCCCCCCCCCCCCCTCCCCTTGCACCTGTACCCCCACCACCACCCACGCCCCCCATGGTGAATCACAGAGGAAAAACAACACCACACAGCTACCAACACTGAAGATACTACATGCTCATTTTCCTTTCTTCTTTTTTTTAAAAAGGTACTCTTTTCACTTAGCTCCACCAAAGCCAATAAAGATTACGTAGCACTGCCTGTAACGCACTGGCCTATTTATAACGCCCCCCCAATTCCCCCCCCCCTCCCACCCCCCACCGGACTGCAGGCTGTTTTCTCTGCTTTCTGTGCTGCGTCTCTTTGTAGTGCTTCCTTTATTCCAGCTCGAGCTTTTGGGAGGAAACGAAACTCGGGGTCTTCCCCCTTCAGATTTAATCACGGCAGCCACTGCAAGCATTTGCTACTGTTTTAAAACATGGTTTTCGTTCATCAAAAGATTTTTCCGAATTATCGAGCTGGGGGGATAACAAATGACAGAAGATATTGAACAGGCGTAAAGGCAGTAGATCACTTCCATGACACCCTTCAGGTTTCCGCTTATCATCAGAAATGGATCAGGGGGCTCTGCACAGGCACTGAAGAGGGGATCTGTGTTTGTCAATTTCACAGAAGCTGTAACTATACCAGAGAAATTAAACAATGCAACGCAGGAAAAATGTAATTGAGCATTATTATTATTATTATCATTATTATTGTGTAGCTCTGGAAAAGGGGCATTAGCTTATTGAGCATTAATGGCAGTAGTGGAAGTAATAGTAGTAGCAGTACTGTTAATAATAATTTATTTTGCCTTTATTTATTTCCTGTTTCCTGGTTGGCAACTTAATTTTGGTTGTTTCACAAATTGTTATGCTTTGTTTTGGCTGCACCAGCTTGCTTTTTTACATTACCTTTAACAGAAGGAAAAACAGCACTATTCTGATCAATACAAACATTAAAATATAAATTATTTCTTTTATTTTACAAACATACACTACACGGCCAAAACATGTGGACACCTGACATCCAACAAACACATACTGAAAGAAACGGGCTCCTGTGTTGTTTGTTGAAGAGGTGCAAGCAACAGACAGAAGGAAAAACATGTTTAAAAAATAAGTGTGAAAGCTCAAATATGGCTGTTTTAATTTGCTAGTTGAGCAAAGGCCTACGCTACAGAAACTAGTTTAAGTTCAGCTTCACGCCAGTGTTGTCAATCATTGTTAACTGCTGGGGGAAGCCCAGTTCTGTGATTGTGCCACCTTCCCTAGCAGCTTTCCTGTGGGAAACCTATATTTTGCTGTATGGGGTTGTTGACTTTTATTTAAGCGATGGGGCTCTGTTGGGATCGGGTGAAATATCTGGCTAGAGCTCGTCAGGCTGGTTTGGGTTGGGCTGAGGTTGGCTCTGGCATCTACAGCGATGCAGACCTCTGTACACCACAAAGTACCCTTGGTGGAAAACACCAGAGACATCATTAGTTAACTTGGTCAGATGGTGCCTCACAACAGAAATCCATTAGAGAAGGCAGTTGCTTTATACACACAGCTCATTAAGAGAAAATAAACTACAGACCTCATCTTTAACAGATTTCATTTTCAACAGATGCCTCTTTGTTTGACACTGTTTAATGTCCTTCACGCAGCAAGCCAGGGTAATTTTGTAAAAAAAAAAAGATTTGCAAGGGGAGTAAATTATAATAACTTAAAAGTGTGCTATATATCAAATATGATTTAAGGATTTAATTTCAGTAATATTCCAAGAGAAAACCAGAAATATATCTGGTGCTAAGGGATGAGTCGGCTAATTTGATCACGCTGCATGAAATCTTTAGCAAACATTGGCTTATGTTAGTTATACATTATACACATTACTTATACATACTTACGTTACTAATACTTTTAAATTAGCAAACACACCCACAAGTAAGCTTGGGTTCCCAATGAGTATGCCCCACAGCTATGTAAAATATGTACTTTAAATAATATATTTGAATTCTTTAGATGCTTGCAAAAATTTTGACACACTCCTGCAGATCAGTCAGAATTTTCAACCACACACGTTAGTTACCAGGACGATGACATGCAGGAAGTTTTGCTCTGAGCATTACGGTGAATTAGGCATATTTCTCTGAAGATGGTCGGGTGAATCTGTGGGAATTTCACGGGCGGTTTTGGGTTCTGTTGCCACGGCTCCGGTCTGGTGGCTGCGCAAACAGAGCGTGAGGCGGGAGCCGGGGGGGCCAGAAGCCCGCGCGCTAGCGCTAGCGGCGTGTTTGTTGTGCCGCCTCCGACACCGCCTGCATCACAATGGGACCGCTTCTGAGAAAACCCGCGCGTGGAAAGGGGGAAAAGGCACAGAGCCCCCGCGTCCGGTTTGGGCGACGCCGCTTTCTGCGGTCGAAAAAAAGGGGGGGAGCCCTCGTTTTCTGAGTCGCCTCGGTTTCCGAAGACGGCGGCGTTTTTACACGCGCTGGAGCGCGAGGAGGGACCCCTGTGAATGCGGCCCTGCCCTCCTCCTGGAACATTCGCGTAGATATGAATATTAATATCACCCCATCTGATTGCTTTCCTGCGCTCCTGTTCGGCAGCCAAACTGCGGCTGTTCTCAGGCGTGTCACTGAGGCGGCTGGGACTCAGCCGCAGTGACCAGAGGGGGCAGGACCCGCCCCCAAAACCTGAAGGAATTCAGTCCCTGTTGATTTACAATCTCTCTCTCTCTTTTTCCCTCACGTTCTCTCTCTCTTTCACTTTCTCTTACTCTCTCTTTTCCTTGCATATTGGATTCATTTTTTAAATGACTATGCCTGCCACTTTTTCAGAAGTGGCAAAGGCCTCCAAGACTCACGTCACGGACGTTCTGTGCCCTGGCGAGCGATCTCGAGCGCGCCGCACGCGCGTGCGGTCGTCACGCGTCGCCTTGCGAGGCACATGATCACACGTCTCCACTCACTGGTGCGTGTCCGGGTCGAGACGGCGTGTGACATCAGCAGACATTCAGTCGGTTTCGCGTGTAGAGAGGGATATCTTGGCATATTTTTCGTACGAAACGATGCAGAGTGTCACACTCTAGACTGGGTTAAGGACTGTACACCCACATTAGCATCGTCCTGAGCTTCTGACATCCCCTGTCACTACGCTACATATTTACACCGGCAAGCACACGCACACACATTCACATCAGCGCACACACCTACACATACAGTACATGCACACGCATACCCATACCCACACATACACGCACACACATACCCACACATACACGCACACACATACCCTCAAATACATGCATTCAAATACTCACACATAGTGTATGCACACGCGCACACATATCCACACATACATGCACACACATACCCACACATACAGTTTATGCACACGCGCACACATACCCACACACACATACCCACACATACACGCACACACATACCCACAAATACATGCATTCAAATACTCACGCATAGTGTATGAACACGCGCACACATATCCACACATACAGTATATGCACACGCACACACATACCCACACATACAGTATATGCACACGCACACACATACCCACACATACATGCATTTACACACACATACACATACACACATACGCATGCACGCGCCATAGATGGTGTGCACTGAGCCCGTCAGTATGGATGCTTAACCACTGGCTGGTACAGTAATGAAGTGATAATTACTTTGAGTGGAGGGGTGGTGGGGGGTTGGGGTGTGTTCTTATTATCTGCTTTAAAGATTAATTATTTGAGTATCACATTGAGACAGCACTTAGCACACAGACAGTATGTAAAATATGAGAATATAAGGCAAATACGAGAATAAAAATCTTTAGATGGTGGGAGCCACACAACCCAGTGATCTTATAACCATAAGGCACTGTGGTGTCTAGAACACACACACACACACACACACACACACATTACAGGACACACACACACACACATGCCTCTTGTGATAACTGAGAACTGTCAGAAGGATTCCACGCCTAATCCCCCATAAACATATCGTATGGGACTGGATTCATTTCATTGAATTCCCTCATGAAGAAAGAGACTGATGTCGCCATGTTATGTCACTGATAACAGTTGGCAGAGCATTTTTTCAGTATCGTACCGTAGCGACCGTTACGCTATAAGAACTGAAGAAAACAAACAGGAACACTGAAAGCAATGAGTGCAGTGGAGGAATGTCCTGTATGGGAACACAGATAATTCTGCTAAACCCCCTCCCCCCTTCTTATCCCGCTGTGATGTGACAGCTCTGAACCTGGCCCAAAACAGGCTGTTACATAACCCCGTATGCTGCCCCAACGCCAGAGCCAGCGCTCGCCGCTCTGCCGCTAAGACCGCACGGCTCGCCCCGGTCCGTCCTCTGACCGCGACGCGCCGATGCCCCGAGGCGCGGCGAGAACCCGGCGACCGGAACCCCCGCTGCGCCCGGAAACCCCGCTGCGACCGGAACCCCGCTGCGCCCGGAACCCCGCTGCGACCGGAACCCCGCTGCGACCGGAAACCCCGCTGCGACCGGAACCCCGCTGCGACCGGAACCCCACTGCGCCCGGAACCCCGCTGCGCCCGCCCTTCCATCGGGCGTTGGCGCAGGTACGAGAAAGCTCGCGGTGATCTTCGCCGGCCTCGACGCGGAGCCCGAACGAGCTCTCGCTCGGCGCTGCGAGGGTTTGCCATGGTAACATGGTCACGTGCGCGCGGAGTAAGAACTGCCGTGTCGGCGGCACGCTGAGTTTCCAGGTCCTTCCTCTTCTTTGGGGAAACTGATCCGTTGTGAAGTGCAAGAGAGGCCCTCGTCTTCTGTGAGGCACGGTCTCGGAACAGTCACTCTAAAACAGAGCGCGCCCATCACCATGGCGATGCCGCATGCACAGGCTGGAGCTCAAATGTCAAATATAAACATGCAGATGTCTGAGTGCTGTCAATGTCTGCATCTCTGAGGCTTCCCATTTTGAGGCAAAAAGAAAGGCAGTTGCTCAGTAGGCCAATTCAAAGCACTAATTCATAGTATCAGTTAATGTATTGCCAACATAATGTACAGTTAGCGTAACCTATAGATAGCATACATTTGGGCTTGCACTGTCTCTGGTTTAAAAGTGTCAGCCTAGTCTATGTCACAGTCCATATATAAAAGCGGAGGTAATGTAATGAAATTCTCTTTGTGGCTCCTTCATGAAGAAGGAAAAGGATTGGTTCATTATTAAGTCAGAAGTAAGGCTACATGCCAATTGTATCCTGGCCTAAGGTCTTGGGACTTGAATTAGCTTTGCTTACGTTTTGCCATATTATAAATATATCCAGATGGACATTTATTCAGACCTCAGTGACTCAGGCTACCTTTCTCAGGAGCAAGTTCTCTTACCATTTTCCCAGTCCTCCCGTCTGGGTCACTCAGAGTTGGGCAGTAATTGCCGTCACTCACAAAACTGCTCTTCTGCAAGGCCAGACTCCTGAACTCTGGAGCAAAGCGTGTTCTCAGAATTAACTCAAGTGTGTGAGGCGTGTGCAGACTTGTGGTTTTGAGTATTCACGCCAGGCTGCAACCTCTGTCCCTGGTACAGTGTTGCACATATTATACACGCACACTGTCAGCTTATTTATTGTATCGGTACAGAAATATATATGGCCCTATTAATAACATTTATGTGTTTCCTTTTGTGCTCAAAGCACCTGAAACTGATAATAATTTACAGTAAGCCATTAATAAAGAACAATAAATGAGCATGGCACATTTGGCTGCAGTTCTAATTGTGTTAGAAATCGAGAGGATTTACTCCTGGCTTAACTCATTTACCCGTTTGCAGTACTGCTGTATATTTTAACTAATTTAAATGAGTGCGTGATTATGTGTTTATTTCGGTGAAAGGAATGCATTTACGACTGTAGCCGCAGAGGTCCCTGCCCTTGCTCATTAGATCTTGAGCAGCGAATAACGCCGACGAGCCTAATTGAGTCTTCTTCCCGAGGCGTTTAAAAGCACTTTGCTCGTTTCTGCAGTAGGTGTACCAATGGACCTCCTTTAAATACAGCCTCTCCGTCGCCGACACAAAGAACATAAAGGCAGCCCGCTTTTTGTCCTGCGTCGGTTTAGAAAACCGCGCCGCGCTGACACCGAGCGTCCAGATTAAGCGGCGAGCTCGCTAATGACTCATTTCCCAATTAAGCGTCTTTTGTTCCGAGGTGGAGAGCGGTAGGGTCGGGGTGCGCTGATTGCAGGGGAGCGGCGAGCGTTTCGTAAACAGCGACCCTGCGCGGGAGCCGAGAGTCACGCCAGCCGCGGTCACGTGATCCAGACGGGCTGGCGGAGACGCGTGCGCACGGGGACGAACCGAACGGCGTTCCGTTGAGTTTATTATTATTATTCTGCCGCCTAAAGACAAGCAGACACATCCGTGATTGGGTGCAGAGCATGCGTTACCGTGTGTGTAGTGCTGCGGGTTAGCATGCGTGTTAGCATTCACGTCGGTGTCCATGTTAGAGCGATGTGTTGACGCGCACGTTATTGTCTGCATTACTGATACATGCAGTGTGCATGTGTTAATGTGTGTTAACATCAGTTTTACTGCTATGCAAAAACGTGTGTACTGTATTGCTGATACTTGTTAGTACGCATGTTACTAATGCATGTTAGTGTGTCAGATGCTGTTACACATTAGTGTGTATGTTAGTGTATGTGCCATCGGCTTCTACTGCTTGTTACCAGAAGATGAGCAGGACTAGGCTTGGTTTGCATGGGGATGGTGGAGCTCTAGGGCAAACCTCACTGTATCCTGGGGATCTCAAACTCCAGTCCTGAAGAGTCCTAGTATCTGCTGTTTTTTTCAGTACCACATCCCGGTGTGTTTTAGTGCTTAATTGATTGGCCATTGATTGGAGTCCTTGATGTACTTAATTGAAGTAACTGGTTAATTAAAGAGTCTACATGCTTTGTTTTGTGAGGGCTGAATTTACTGCTAATTGAAAAGGAAAACACGGAATCCTGCAGGCATTGCAGCCTTGGAGGCTGAGAGCTCGGACTGTCCAGGACCAGGGTTTCAGGCCCCCAGAATACAGCCAATCCGGCCGCCTGCTCCCACCGCCCAGTTTAACCGTCTCAATGACTCTCTCCCCCTCGTTACTTTGGCTGGCGCGCGTGATGAGCGCTCAGGCTCAAAATGGCTGCCGTATGTCACTCGGGCGGGGGATTCGCATGAGTGATCTAAAAGACGGTCCGCGCGATGCGACATTTAAATGCAGCATTCTTCGCCGCTGTCATCGCCAGCGTCATCGTCAGCTGCGTGTCTCTCGCACGCCGTCGCGCCCTCCCACGGCCCCGGTTACGCACGCGCTTAGTAGCGCGCTCGTGGCGCTGAAGCGGGTCATCGGCTCAGCTGCCGCATGCCACGCTGAAGTGGAAAAAACCCCCCCCCCCGACGGAGAGACAGTCTGTTTCGGAGCGAACGAACTGTGATTAATGCACACCCCTCCAGCCACACCTTATGGTACCACTTTCACTGAGAGCAACCGCGGGTTACAGCAAAGACGCCGTATCAGCTTCGACCAAGATGATAAACCGTACTGTACACTGCGTCGCGGAAGCATCGGAGGAGCTCGTTCAGCCAGTGGAGTTTATTTTAATTTTATTTATTTTAGTCCCCCAGTTTGCAATCACGGATCGCGCCTCTGGTGTCATCGGTAACTATTTCACACTATACGGGGCACGCAATGCTACAGGTGACAGCTGGCACTGATTTGAGGAGAGATGTATCTCTCTGATGACTCCTGCTAGGCTGCGGGCACCTTCCATCTTTGTGGGACTGGAGCAACGCTAACCAGAGGAACCCTGGCAGACTTAGGCCCCTGTGCAATTATGTAATATCTTGACAAATGTCACACCTTGTGATTGTGGTGCGATCTGGGGCGTTTGCGTTCTGAATGTGAGCGCGCCGGCACGCATATTCTCCTGTCATTAGCACTCCATTGACAAAGAACCTTCCGGAATATGAGTCCTGGAGGCACAAGGCAACCTGTTGTAGCCAATCAGAAATAAATCTGTCTAAAGGCAAGAAATCTGATATGCAGCACTTTGAAACTCAAGCATTGATTACCATAATGTATTTATGTTATATTATACAGAGATTAGATTTCTCAACTGTATGGGATATCAATGTAAACAGTGCCTTAGACCGGTTCAGCCTCAATGTCAATATGAGGCTAATTATGTCAACACCGATAAACAGTGGTTATTTACAGTGTGCTACTGTTTGATAAAAGAGATTTTACTGAGCCTACTAGGAGGATCATTCAGATAAGGCACCATTCTAGGGCATGGATGGGCCCCACAGTCCGGGACTGAATCCCATCAGTGCCTGTGCCTGTTAGTCAGAGGCCTCACAGCGGTGGCGTATAATTGGTTGTAGTATCGCCCAGGGTTAGGGAGGGTTCAGGCAGCAGGGGATACACATCCCTTAGCCCTCTGGTGATTGGGTGATGGGGCGCCTGTTAAAGCTGCTTTATCCCCCGACTCGGTGCAACCCCGACTTACGAGCCGCGGCGTGATGAGAAGCGACGGGTGGAACCGCAGGCTTTCACAGATCGATAATGAAGGCCCCCTCAACGAATACCGATACAGATACGACCGACCATTCCAAATCAGGAGGAGAATGGGGAGGTGGGGGAGCATTTAAAAACAGAATTACTGCTCTTTTTCTATTGAAATTACTGTAAAATTTTGGTAGCATTTTGTTTATCGTATACTGGGATAGGCTCCAGCCTCCCCCGTGACCCTGACCGGGAATAAGCTTTATGTAATGGATGGATGGATGGATGGGCTGTTTATCATATAACAGGGTTGTATCGTGCATATGGTTCGTGTTTGTGACAGAAACGAGCACAGCGTTCAGATTGAGAGGTAACCCGGACACATTTTACCGTATGGACACTAATCGCGTTCCTGAGCACGGCAGCACAGTCTGTCTGCCCGCCTGAACATCAAGGGGTTTCAAATCCACAGAAAATCTCGGCAACGGAAAACAGTGACATTTTAATTTTTTACACTTTAATAACTCCTTTGATGTCTAGTGATTGATATCACCACCGGAACGTTAATGTCTGGGTTATAAAAATAAAATAAAAAACGTTTAGTTTTTTTGCCCTCCGGGGGATGCGTTTCACATAGTAATAAAACGGGATGGCATCAAATGCAATTCAAATTGCACAACGCAGTGCACGTAACGTGTACAGAGACTGATGTCCACACCGAAGACCCGGCTTTTGCATGCGTTCCCTTTACTGTTTAGGGCACATCACTAGAGTGGATGAAAAATACTTTGTCCCCCTATTGCCACCTTCCTGACAGGTGATAGCATGGTATAATTGGTATGTAGCAGCTGGTCTTGTAACCTAAAGGTCGCAGGTTCGATTCCCCAGTTAGACACTGCCGTCGTACCCTTGAGCAAGGTACATAATCTGCATGGCTTCAGTATACATCCAGCCGTATAAATGGATGCAATGTAAAAAGCAATTTAAAATGTTGAGTAAGTTGCTCTGGATAAGAGCGTCTGCTAAATGCCTTTAATGTCATGTAATGTAATGGGCGTTTCGATCAGAAATCTTTGTGTGTCTCTCCACAGTGTCCTGCCTCTTTCCTTCTGGCGCTTGAAATCTTCAGTTATAACGAGCTTCTCACCCATCAGAGCTATGCCAGACCTATAAAAGAGAGGGATATTCCCCAGAGACTGCACAATCGGAGAAGCCACAGACCCGAACTCACGGTGTTCTGGCTCAGACGCTGGGTGAAAAATGCACACTCTCTCTCTCTCTCTCTCTCTCTCTCTCTCTCTCTCTCTCTCTCTCTCATTCTCTCTGAATATTTTGGGCCAGACCGTTGTGTGAGCACAGTCAGTAAACACTTTGAAAATAAATAAATAATACAAATCACTTGGAGGCACACTTATAATTTCATTTCCATGGTTACTTTATATTCTATCGCAAATGGAAATGCGTGCACACACACACACGGGCACACACACGGGCACACACACGGCCAGACACACACGGGCACACACACACACGGATACACGGACACACGCACATGCTCACGGACACACACACACACCCTAAGTGATGCCGCACACTGGCTCTTAAATAGCGGTCTCCTCTGTTCCCTGTGTGAACAGTCGGCTTGGGAGCTGAAAGCCTCTCTGCGTTTCGGTACTTGAAAGTGCTCCCCCTGCAGGCTCGCTGGGGCGGCACGCGCCCCCCGCATCTGATGCATTCAGAGGGAGAGTTATGTAAGGACGATTCCAGATAATGGCAGCGATTACCTGGCAACCCGCCATTCCACTCGCCTCTCACACAGCCACGGAGCCACTGCCTGTAGCAACAGCATCGCCTCCCAGAGCTGACTGGGCTTTGTGCACGCACGTACACACACACACACACACACCCACCCATCCTAACAATGTCTGATATATGCAAACACATGCACACAAACTCTAATAATGCACATAAACCCATGTGTACGCACACACTTCTGCATACACGTACAGGCATGAACATTCACTCATGAATGCACACAGACAGATGCACTGAGAGATGTACACACAGGTTCAGTCTAGTTTCTCCGTTTCCCAAAAGAAAAGTGAATTTTCTGTAGATACTTGCTCTTTTGTCTAACCTGCTCTACATTAGGACCGGCTCCACCCTCTCACCTGTTCTACATTAGTTACCTGCTCCGCCCTCTCACCTGTTCTTCATTAGTACCTCCTCCATCCTCTCGCCTGGTTCATCCTCTCACCTGTTCTACATTAGTTACCAGCTCCATCCTCTCACCTGGTTCATCCTCTCACGTGTTCTACATTAGTACCAGCTCCACCCTCTCACCTGCTCTACATTAGTACCAGCTCCACCCTCTCACCTGTTCTACATTAGTTACCTGCTCCACCCTCTCACCTGTTCTGCATTAGTGCCTGTTCACCCTCATGTGTCATAGGGTGACCTTTGTGTCACAGAAACAATGTCTCCAGTGCTTTAGCCAGCCTTCCCACAACAAAATAAACAAATACATAAAGAACTGCGACAGAAGCCGTGTGTAACCATGGAAACCAGAAAACCTCTCTTGCAAGAGCTATGGTTGCCAAAGGACGCAATGAATATGGCAGCCTGGTAATTAGGTCCCATTTAATTTGTTTGATTACTGGGAATATAGTGATTGCACAGCTCCATCTGCTCTCCCCTGCTCTCTGCCTAAACGGCCCAACCGTGGAATCTTCCAGAACAGGACCGGCACCACCTGTGTTCCCCTTTGAAGCAGGGTCGTCTAGGGTTCTGCTCCTCCTGGGGTCGCTCTCCCATATATGCAAAGAAATTCTTGTGGGGTCTGTGCACCTCGACCCAATTGGTTGAAACCAGGTCAGCTGACCTGTGGGGTGGGTTGCCCAGACCGTCGCTTCCAGATGAAACTGCCAAACGGTTTCTGTGTGTTTGGCGTCTCTGCTGCAGTGTGTAACTAGGCCACAGAAAATCAGCAAAGGACAACCTGGCCTTGGATTTCACGCAGCGCCTATTATGCTCAGATACATCCTTATCCTGACAAACATACACGCAGTGCAGTAGCTCACTTCACCCCTGATCCATTTCAAACTAGTCCAAAATGTTCTCGCAATGTTACTGGAATGTTTTCTCAATGTTATAACCCCACACTTCCTGTTTCTGAACATCTGACTTCCCTCTCCCCGAACACACCCATATGTTTTTTGGGGCCAGGAATGACTCTGAGCTCACGATTTTTGGCCCTGCGATCTCCTAACTGAGGCCGGTAGAAAAGGTGTTTCAGGACATTAGTAAGACCACAGGAGAGGCCATGCTCATAGAAACATAGAGAATATGTATCTGAATATTCTATATGCATTTGAAAGAGATCAGTTATTTTCCTTTCTGCAGCATGTATGGAATAGGCAGTCGGCTTAAAAAGGTTTATTGGAAAGGCAACAATTAAACTATATTGCATAAATGGTTATGAAAGTCATAATAAGATCAATTTGAAATACGCCGTATAATTTGACACGTCATACTTTCTTCACTTTGATGAGATGCTGAATTACGCGAGTGTGTCTGAAAGGCTGGGATCCTTGACTTCTCCGCCCTTCTGGGGAAAAGGTCAGTGGCGTAAAACTGGCTCTGGCCCTCGAGCCGCGCGTGCTGACATCCTGACAGCTATCCAGAGTGATTTCAGAGCTCTGCTCCTGTCTGAAGCGCATGCAGCTGCTTCTGGGTGGATCTCAATCAGACCCCTGGATGTGGCCCTCGGCCTGGAGGAGCCGGAACTGTCAGATTCACCTGCGCCGTTGTCGCTATTTCTCAAACTTCCTCGATGTTTGGCGATAAGTCCTTCACCCGCTGTTGCCCCCTCAGGGTCTGTGGAACTCAATTCCGAGCAAAATTCAGCGGAGCAGAAGCAATTTTAGCTCTGTTCTTAACTATTAACTATTCTCGTGCCACTTATCTTTGGGCTAGAAGATTTATGACGTAGATCATTTTAGTCTAATGGTAAAAAGCCCTTGCATTCTAATAGCAGCATGCTACATCAAGTGCTGATGCATTGCATTGTATTGCATTGTTCTGTGTTGTGTCAAATGGACAGCGCGTAGCCTTAGCGATCCAGTTAAGTGAGTGACTGCGAAGGTCATGTGAAAACGATGACATTGGATGTTTGGGTTTAACGAGCTGCGCTTGACCGGCGAGCCCCTGGCTGTCACCCGGGGCGGAAGGAGAACGTTTCGGAAATGAGACGCTCGCATCGCTCGGTTTCAGACGCGCTCCAGCGCCGGCGAGGACTCGCAGGAGAAGCGTCACTCGACGTCTCCGCGCTCGCTCGGCGCGAGCCGGGAGTCTCGCGCGTTTCCGTTGCGGTGGCAACCTGGAGACGACGGAATCAGAGGAAGCCGCGGGAGATCGGCTGAACGCCGTCTGACACGCCACAGCAGGTAAAAATGAAGCTCGGTGCCACCGGTGCGCCACATCAATCAGTCGACTTTCCCTTAAATTAATTTACTCTGCGAGATCACTGCAGCCAGACAAGAATATTCATGGTGCAGATGTTCCACTTATATATTTTTCATCGTAGCGGTTGATATTTTACAGCTGCGGCGTACGCCGTCTGCTCTGTGAGCTCTGTGGGGATGTGTTCAAAGCCTCTCTGTGCCCGCGTGAAAGCAGAGCTCAGGCTGGGAGGGGAGGGGAGGTGTCTCAGCACTATGTCTCAGTGCTGTGTCTCAGCTCTGTGTCTCAGGTCTGTGTCTCAGCGCTGTGTCTCAGCTCTGTGTCTCAGCGCTGTGTCTCAGCTCTGTGTCTCAGCGCTGTGTCTCAGCTCTGTGTCTCAGGTCTGTGTCTCAGCGCTGTGTCTCAGCTCTGTGTCTCAGCGCTGTGTCTCAGCTCTGTGTCTCAGCTCTGTGTCTCAGCGCTGTGTCTCAGCTCTGTGTCTCAGGTCCGTGTCTCAGCTCTGTGTCTCAGCTCCGTGTCTCAGGTCCGTGTCTCAGCTCTGTGTCTCAGCTCTGTGTCTCGGCGCTGTGTCTCAGCTCTGTGTCTCAGGTCTGTGTCTCAGCTCTGTGTCTCAGATCTGTGTCTCAGCGCTGTGTCTCAGCTCCGTGTCTCAGCTCCGTGTCTCAGCTCCGTGTCTCAGGTCTGTGTCTCAGCTCTGTGTCTCAGCGCTGTGTCTCAGCTCTGTGTCTCAGCTCTGTGTCTCAGGTCCGTGTCTCAGCTCTGTGTCTCAGCTCTGTGTCTCAGGTCCGTGTCTCAGCTCTGTGTCTCAGCTCTGTGTCTCAGCGCTGTGTCTCAGCTCTGTGTCTCAGCTCTGTGTCTCAGTGGAGCTCGTGTGTTCCTAGCGCTGCTCTCTAAATGGCCCCGTTAGCGCAGCTCGGCCGTTTCCCAGCGCGATGCGCTGAGGCTGATTCTTTGCAGGCCTCTCTCAGCTGCCCGCGCAGAATTCCGATGCTTCTCTCGTCCTCTCTGGCCCTCTGACTTTCAGTCTCAGCCTTCTGCTCCTTCCCCCCTCTCACCCCCACCTCCCTCTCTCTCCACCGTCCCCGCTGAATGGCTGCTGCCAATCAAACCTCGGCGGTGTCTTAACGCAGAAAACGGGGTCACGTCATTGGACACGCACCAGATGCGTGCAGACATTGCAGATAGGTCTGCTGATATAAGCAATGCCTTAGAAGCAAGGCCTGATCCAATCTGTGTCCAAGGATAAGAGCAGTCAGTCATGATCAGAGATAGTGCTGCTCTCCTCTGCCCTGTCCTGGTGTCTAATGCCCAAGCGTGTGTGTGTGTGTGTGTGTGTGAGAATAATGGCCATGTGTGTCTTAGTGTGTGTAATCTCTGTGTATGTGTGTAAGAATGTGCGTGAATGTGGTGTTTATCTCTATATGTGTGTGAATGTGGTGTGTGTTATCACCATCTGTGTGTGTGTGTGTGTGTGTGTGTATGCGCATGTCAGTGTGTGTGTGTGCGCGCATGTCAGTGTGTGTAATCCGCGTGTGTGTCTTGCCAATGTTAGTCAGCAATGGAGTCGGAGGTAATAATTATCCCAGGTGTTAAATGATCAACACAGATGTTCGTATCAACCCCCGCCTACGAAGCTCACCAAAAAACAACTGCTTTCATGTTCACACTGTGACTAATTCTGCAGAACAGCACAGCCCCTTCACAACACCCATTTAGGACCAGCCTGGTTCCTGTCCCTAATTACAACATACCCTGTACCTCCGTGCACAGACAGGCTCACTGCAGTCAGCCAATGGCGTGATTTGTCCTCCATTTTCAAAGAAAAAAAAAAAAAAAGGCAGCAAGGATTAGCTCTTGTGCCGCTGACCGTGTGCATCCTTGTTCATTTCGCTGGCTGACGAACAGCTATTCCGAGCCACGCGCAGACCCTGTCGCGTTCGCGCCGAGTCCGGATCCTGGACTCGTTTCTTAAACGTTGACACGGCTGTCATTATCGCACCTGCCCCACATATCACTTGACGGATGCGTTTATAAAAAAAAGGCCCCTCTCTCTAGCGGTGCCCGCCGGCCTCTTTCTGTGGCGGTCGTACATCTCCATAGCAGCGCGGCGCTGTCCCCTCATTAGCATTTCAATGAGCTCGCTCCTGGCACGCTGGCTTTTTAATATTCCTTTTAATGCACATCATAATGTGGGAACCCCACCTCCGGTCGCACAGATATGTAAAACAGAGAAATTTATACCGCCATGAAACCCTTCTTTTTGTGGCTTTTCCCCACATGAACTCACAGGAGGTTTCAATCAAAAGCGCCACGTTGGCTTAAGGGACGGTGATATTCAATCCCTGCCGACCCCAAAATATAAAAATGCAGGATGGGAAAAAGAATCCTCCTACACAAAACCGGCACCATGACAATGAAGAAGCCCTTCGAACTGCGTCAATGCCACCAAGACTGGCTTAAGGGGGGAGATCACTCTGTCATCGTGTAATATGGCCTTGATTAATCTCAGGAGGGTTTTTATTCATTAATATTAATATGCAGTGCTATTCAATAACATTTTCCCTGAGGGTGGCTTGGTCGTTTACAGTATTTAATTCTAGGGTTCAGTTTAAGTCTCTGTCCTAGTTTCCATATGCATAACAGGCCCATATCCACTGCAGGATTCAAATTATGCCCCATTCAACAAGAGCTAACACGATTGGCCTGTTGAGCCACAGACAAAGGTCCCCAACCAATGGGAACAAAGAGCACTCTTATTGCTTCTTCAGGAGTTTCTACCTTCTGCCCTCTGCAGTACATCACTCAGATCTCTGGGCGGTGCTACGCTTGCAGCGCTGTGTGATTGGTTCCTCCAGGGGCAAAACTGAACAGAACAGTGTTGAGGAACCTGTGCTAAACTTTCAGCTGAGCACAGAGACCAGGCGAAAGAGATAGATGGGTGGGACTTACGGAGGGTGTTGGCTGTGGCCCGGGCCTGGGCCTGCATGTTCTCGTAGTGCTGGCCCTGAGACCCCATGGTGACCTCCCGCTCCATCTGGTCCCTCGAACCCGGAACCTGCTGCTGCATCACACTGGCCAGCGCTCTACAGGGGGGAAGACCTGATTGGTTAACACAGCGCTGCAGGGGGGAAGACCTGATTGGTTAACTGGGTTCTGTACTGCACACATTTTAGACCTGGTTCAGTATCATCAGGACAAGAAATACATTCAAAGACACTTTATCAGTGGTAACAAGATGACAGACTCTGCACAAGTTCTATCTTGTTTCCAACAAAAAGTTCTAGTGTAGACGGATACCCAAGACAATCCATTTGCAGGTAGACCTTTGCTTGCCTGGTTCTGACACTAATTGCAAGTGTGTGCTGAATAATAAGCCGGTAAAACGGCTGTCCAAGGAACTCTAGGTGATTAGGGGAACAAGCAGGAAGTGGTGCACAGTCTCTTGTTGATAATTAGTGATCTCTGCTTTCCCTGCGCTATCTTCTAGTGCCAAGTTCTAGCCCCACGCTATGCCTCCTGCAACTGAAGTGCATGCATATCTTTGATTAATTCTCCCCCAAGCCCCAACTATTTTACACATTACAAGCTACAGCGGATATCCAGGGAGGGCTAGTATCTTTAATTGACAACACCTGGTGACCTGTAGGCAGTAGTATGCAGCAGTAACCTGGGGAAATCTTGGCTGACTTAAGCTCACTCTACTACAGGCAAGCCAATACTCCTGGTCATGGTTGGTTCATGACATAGCTTGGTCTGGAGCCTATGATGTGCTGGGTTTAGGGCCCATTCTGTGCTGCTGGAGGGAGCCTTAGCGCCACTGAGCCGCAGGGCAGCCCCTCAGTGCTCTGGATGCTGTCCAGTTTGCATCTGGAGCAGTTCTCCGGGGCACTGGGCACAGATTTGGGCGAGGATGTCTAGCCATTGGATCTCTGGGTAAAAAGTAGGCCACTTTTTTGTACTTACCTCGGGGGTTCTGGCCTAAAGAGGACTGAAGGCTAAGTGTGGTAATAGCACAGGCAGTGTCAATACCACATCCATGCAGAAGGTGTGCCCTGTCTGCTATTGACCCAGTTAACCAACCAGGAATGTTTTAGGAAAACCAGTTAGAACATTTGAATACATGTGTCCCATTTGGTCATGAGATTAAGTTGTGATGAGAATATTCTTCAAAACTATTATGGCATGTTTGTTCTTCCAAACATTCTGTTAAGAGTGCAGAAAAATGCTCCACACACAGTGCATCCACACTGAGAAGTACCAACCCCATGAGAAACATCAACTTGGCGGGTACAAAATTTCCAGAATGTTCTAAATGCAAGCATAGAGGTGTCAGTTTTGTTGAATGCTCATATACAAATTTTCCACAATTAAATGTGTGTTAATCCCCATACACATTTCAAATTAATTTCAACCGAATATAAAACCATAATTACATTCTAACATTGTACCTTCAATGTTACTTTTGACTTAAAAATAATGTTCAATGGACATCATGAAAACCAAACAAATGTGTGTGTTGGGAATACACACGTGTACACACATTTTCATGATGTCCATTGAACATGCATTAGTGCATGTCCATTGGTGTGCAGCAGTGTAGTACAATGGGTAAGCAAGGTACCTAACCTGCATTGCTTCAGTGTATATCCAGCTGTACAAATCGATGCAATGTAAATGCTATGTAAAATGTTGCGCAAATTGCTCTGGATAACAGCATCTGCTAAATACCTGTAATGTAATGTAATGGGAATGTAAGCTTTCAGGCACCATTCCTGTAGCCACTAATTATGGAATGACCACTGCCCCCTCCCCCCATTTAGCAATCTCTTTACAGTGTTCTCTCACAGAAAACCACATTCAGCCCAACACCCACTGCTGATGTCAAAGTTGCCACCCCAGGGGACGTACAGCTAGAGAAATTGAACCCATGTCCACAGAGCCATTTAGTGCCATTTTTGTCCACAGGGGTTCCTAATATGGGCTAGAAAAGTCATGGGGATGTCATGTTTATATTCCACAAAAATTATAGATGCCATATTTTATTTATACAGAACAGCATACATTATTGATAATATTGTGAACTATTTGAATTATTACCTATTTATATTGTACTGAACAGATATATCGTGAAAAGATGCATCAAATAATGGCTTAGGATTTCATTCTGGAGAGCTGCAGGGTCTGCTGGTTTTTGTTTTTATCTTTAAATCCACAACCAATTTAGACCCAAGAAACTAGGTGCAGTGGATTAACGGTAATGAACTGTTGATGTCTGGGTCCTCACCCACAGAATGGTCATTTTGGATTCAAAGTAAAGTTTGGGAACCGCAGCCGTAAGGAATTTGGTTGCCATGGTGATTTAAGGACCAGACCCCCTAAGGGAGAAAGTGAATAACAGCTCTTTGCTGCGCGAATGTTGGACCAATCTCGTTATTCAGCCTTCTGCATAACAAGAGAATGTCTGTTGAGCGCGTGTGCACGAACAATCAAACTTCAGCTTGGAGGGATGTATTTATTTCTGCTTTGTTTTCATGTGTGCAGCCTATAATTGCAGCTCAGAATGTAATCTCGAGATTATCGTCATTTTTTAATGACAGTCGAATCAATATCAGCTCTTCTGTGACAAATATCCAGACAAGTTACCAATGTATGAGGGGCTCGTTTAATCTATGTGGCGCATAGGGTTGCGGGGAGAGAAAGAACCATACAGTTTTCCTAAACGCAAACGACGTGCAACACATACAATAAACAAAGCAATGAGTCTAGCGGCAGACGTGCTGGCGACTGGCAGTCACGCTCAGATTTCAGCCGCGTGCATTATTCCTTCTGCCCATGTTAAAGCAGTGGGCACGGCGGCTCAACTGTATTGCCAAAACATTTTAAAAGGGCAGCTGGTTCCTGCTATACAAATCCATAATGCAGATAATCCATGGTGACGGAGCCACGGCCTGCAGGTGTACAGACATATTCATGACACTCCCATACATGTTCACCAGTTTGCGAATAAAGAATTAACTATACCACAGCATGGAGACCATTAAATTGGCATAACCGCCGCATGCCGTTCTTTGTAGTCGCGTTACGAGTCTTTAGTCTACGGGGATCGAATACGACATTAAATAGTAATATTTTGCCATACATTTCCCACACATGTAGCCAAAATATTCTATTTACTCGCATTTAACCCGAACATGCTGATTTTTTAAACATATGCTCGCTTATTTTAGTTATTTTTATATTAAATGTGAAGGGGCAAATTATATTTTGATTAAATGGGGAAAAAGCTCGGTAAAATAATTGCATTTTATGTTGCATTCGGCAGTAGTGATTTGTTAATATCTTATAGTATGAATGACTATATTTGAGGTGTTTTTCATGTGGAATATTTGATTGGCTTTTTGAAAAATTTGGGCTTTTGTTTAAAATTGGCTCGTTGGTTTATTGGATTCCTAACGCACTGCAGTAGAGCTGTGTCAAACAAGTAGTTGTACTGTATTTGCAGTAGATTTCATTGTTAGACTATTAAAAAAAAACAACAAAAAAAAAACAAACAAAAAAACCAATACATTCTAGTTCAGCAAGTCATTGTATTTTAAAGGAGCGGACAAACAGGTGTATTTGTAGTAGTTACTCGTCGAGTAGCCCGAGTTAGACAGTTTGACCACTAAATTTAAAGTGATGTTCAAAACTACCTGAAAACAGTACTCGTGTTTCTTTGTTGCGTCAGTATTAGTGTGCGCAGCCTACACGTGGCGTGTGTAAGCACGCTGAATCACATGTTCCAAGAAACATAAGCAGAGAATGTTATTGTACGTCATTGACCTTCTCTGCATGGCGATAAATCGTGTGACCTAGCTGGATAAAATACTTCCAGATGAGGAAGACTGACCCGCACTGGGAGAACATACCGTAGGCTAACTGCAATGGTTCCCTCCAAAGTCTGTTTTTGAGGTCTAATAGCGAGCTGCAATGCGGACCCAAGCCAAGAGTAGCCTACTTTGAAACAGTTTGACAGTTTGCACACTGAGAATGGCCTCCATTTATCTCCTGCTTCTCATGATATTTGGTGAAGACATCACATCTAAGTACAGTTGTGACACTTTTTTAGCATTTAATGGACACTGAACGACTTATACGGTTTACTTTCTTTATCTAAAAATCAATTTATACAACTGGATATTGAGCGTGTGGCATATTCTAATCACCATGGCAACAAAGATGTAGGCAAGAAAACACTGGTTGATGATTTGAGGTTGTTTAGAGGCTGCTGAGGCAAAACAAAATTCCTTTCCAGCCAAGTAAGAAAAGTAGTTTTATTCGACGCTGACCAATAAATCTTATAAAAGCAATCGACTATGTTTGCGTCCGATTACTTTGTGTTGTTTTCCTGTACCAACAAACATTTCTCTGTAGGAAGTAACTTTAACCGTAATCCTAACTGGATTGAAGACAGTATTAGAAAGCCTTTAAAACGCATTTGTAAAATGTGGAGATGGGCTAACTGGCTCGTTAGAAAGCGTTGGGTGATGTATGTGGTTTTAAATGTAACTATCGAAAGGAACAGTCAACGCGTAATTGACAACGGCCGGTCTTATCCACGACACGCGCTGAAAACGCGTTTCCTCCAGGCTCTAAGATTCAACACATGCATTTACGTCAGTATATTTATATATAAACGTCAGTATATTTATGGAAAACATATGTGAAGTTGAATGCGCAACGCCTACATCGTTCTATGTCACGGAGTCCAAGACATACGGTCATTTTTCCATGATATGACAAAGGGCTCTAGATCCCTGCGTTTTCTAATACTAAAACCCCCTTACTCCCGTATTGCGCCGACTCTGCTTCTCGAGCAAACACGCAATGGGCACGCAGCGGAGCCCGGAGTCACTCTCGGGCACGCTGACCTACCTGGTCATGTTTTCCCTGTGCGGTCTGTGCGCCTTTTCAAGTCCCAGTTTCGTGAATATCCCAACAAGCGCCATAATAGCTACAACTCCACAAACGATATAGACGATTAAGTTAGTTTTATCCCTGGTGGGGTCATTCCGGTCGTTTTTCTTGGATGGGGTCCTGCCTGTCATCATCCACATGGGGGTGTCGTAGTTTTGGCACTTGCTCTGGTCCAGACGCGAGCTCTTATAAGCGCAGCAAAACCTGAAGCCACAGGTGCCGCAGCAGTACAGGTAACTGGCTGTCCTGCAGACGAACGGTGGGTCCCACTGGCCCATCACATCATAATAACCCCTGCACCTGTCTTCTGTATGGGGTGGCTCCGGCAGCCCTCCCTCTGCTTCCCTGGAGTCGTTGGATGCCGAAACCATCACGAAGCCCTCGAGCTGCTGCCCTGGTTCCCCATCCGCGTAACACAGCAGCGCCAGAACTTTCACCAAAAAGTACCCAAACAAAAGCCCCGCGCGACTCATAGTGAGCTCTCCTTTGTCTGATCTCTTCCCGAGGACCGCAGAAAGAAAGAACGGCGAACTTGAAAACGACCGACTCTCATAAAAATCCAAGAAGCATATCTCCAATAAGCAAGACACAGCCATCCGCGACGATTATCATTTTTTCAAAAAATATTTCAGTGCGAAACTGTCGACGGAGCTCCCAAGTTTACGGTCGGCTGTGTTAAATGCGCGCGTGGGTATATGTGTAGGTGGTGCGCTCACTACTGCGGCACATTCAATACACACGTACACGCGCTCCTGTTGTAGAGTGACGTCTCTCAGTTGTTACAGGTATCCGCAATATTTGAACTGACTCGCGCTCCCCTTCTGCACTTCTCGCGCTTTCCTCCGCAGCCAGCCTTGGTTACTATGCGCGCGCACACAGCGTTGTACTCCGGAGTCGGTGTATATAAAACTGAACAGATCTCAGAGTAAGTGTGAGTGAATAAGACGGAGGGGGAGAAGCCGAAGAGCGTGGGAGTGTGGGATAGAGAGAGCGAGGAAGAGAGAGAGAGCAATATGTAATATTTTTCCTCTGACTGTTACAGATTCCATGCTTGTAGTAAGCATACACTAGGTAGTATGCCATCATGACTTATTGTTTTTCCATTAACGCGCACGCATCCGACTGACTATAAAGCAGGGCATGCTCTTTTGGTTTTAGTGAAATTTGCAACTGCGTCTGTACTCAATAATGAAACCCCCTACAAGTAAATACGGCTGAAAAATACGTTGTACGTTAAAAACATATCTGGAACACTGCTAAAACAGCAATGAGACCAGTTGATGTTGAAGCAATTGCACAGATGGGAAATGCATCGCCAAATTGTGAAATGTAATACCATATCTTGTTGTGAATTTTATTCATATTTGAAAATCCAGTTTTAATAGTTGACTTCACCTTTAATATTTTTCATTATACGTGACCTCTTAAAAATGCATCCATGCGTTATTAAACGTTTTGTTTCTCTGGACCCAAGCTGCATGTTTTAAATAGAAACCAACTACAGTGTCGTACACTTAAAATCGCGACGTCTGAAGTCTGGGGTAAACAATAGGCTAAAACAACTTGTAGCTGCCTCAGCAATGAAGTTCATCGTACTTCTACAGCGCTGTTACATGGAGGTACGATGAACAATTACTATGTTGATTTTCAGCGGCGTTATTTGGGTCTTGGCGCATATTTTTCTCGCGTTATGCGTACTCCTCTTCTTTGTCTCGCGCCGCGTTGTGCGCCTATGATTGTGATTCATTTTCAACCGCTTCACCCCTTCCTCTGGCACCATCAGCGCTGTCTCTCCGGTCCCTTGAAATGAGAATATACTCTCAAGGGAACGGATTTGTTATTTACCCGGCTGCCTGACACTGGCGATATGATCATTGCTGCTTTTGTATCAGTTGCGCTGTAATTCAATTCAGCAGTCTTAGCGCAGCCGTGCACTTGTCGGAGATTGTGAAAAAATGAAGAAAACGATAGGGAGCTGTTTAAGACAATAGCCCTGAGAACAAAATACACATTTTTTTCTCCTTTAATATAGGAATTCCACCACAAAAGCCATCTTTATTGAGCGACATTGATTGACCGACCCAAAAGCGTGTGTTCAAATAAAGCTACTGCAGTCCCTATACGTGTCTTAGATTACTGGTGGGCCAATTTTAAAACTCGGTTTATTAATTTCCAGCTACGGTTTGAATGTATTTGATCGGTACACAGATATCTCATGATTTCTTTTCAGGCTTTTTAAATCTCAACATTTTTACCATTTATTGAATTTAAATGAATTTATTCGGCCCATTTTTATAACAGTGCCGTGCTGTCCAAGGTGCTGAAATTTTACTTGAAGACGTGTTCATCGTATCCGAAAGCAAATACGAAACGTAGAGTCGTTAATCTCACAATCGTAACACTATTTCCCTAAATCTTTCTTCAACAAGGCGCCTGCTGGTGGAGCGTGCCGGTGGCATTCAATCTCGAGCCTTTATTAATACAGTTGACTAAATGTAATCCTAACTGTCTTTTATCGTTGAAGTTTACAATTAACCCAAATTTCCTACGTAAACTACGAATCCCACCGAGTTAAACCACCGAAATTAGCGTGTATGTGCATCATATTTCAGAAATATTCCACTATCGTTTCCCAAAGAAAATAAGCATTTCAAATTTAAAATAAGATAACCAAATAAGAGAATCTGGTTGAAACCGCAGGTTTTCATTTGTTTGAGTTTTATTTCAGTTTGCGTATAAGTTCAGTTTTCCAGGCTGCAGAAAACAGTACTGGGTTATTAATATGGTTAGTTGGACCACATATTGTCAGAATAAGGCAGTCTTCTTGTTTTCAATGGGTTGTCAATTTTTGTTTGCTTGTAATCTGTCATTATCACTCTTCAGTAAAGGGAGAGAGAGAGAGATGGAATGGATCCATAGCACACTTTCCTTAGCCCTCACATAGGGACTGTCTGCAAGTGGGAGTATTGTCCCAGTGAGAATTACAGTTCTTTATCATTCTCATACTCCATCTCAACAGCCCCTGTTTTCCACCAAGTAAACAGTAAACACTAGTAGAGGGCCCCTTTCTTTGACACATGACTCTAACAGATAAATTGGCCCTGGGGGGTTGGGGGGGATCTGAATTCAAAATGAACTCATCCATCTGTAGGATGTGACACCAACTTGCTGCTCAGTTCACCAGCTGGGTTGTTTCCCTCCCATTTTGTAGAAGACTGTATTTGTTAGTCCTCCAGTACTTTACTGTAATGCGCTGGAAATACTGATGTTGGTCTCCATCCGTGTTTTCACAGTGTGAGCCTGTTCTCTATGTGTAGGATTAGGGGGTTGGATCAAGGGTGGATTCAGAGTTTAATTCAGGAGTTCCCAGTCCTAGCCCTCTAGAGCCAGAGGGCCTGCTGATGTCCCCAACCATAGCCCTGGGGAACTCCAGGGTCTGCTGGGGTCCCCAGCCCTGGTCCTGGGGCACAACAGGGTCTGATGGGGTCCCCAGCCCTGGTCCTGGGGAACAACAGGATGGCAGCAAACAATGATTATGAAAGAGTGAGAAATAACCTGTTCCTGTTTATTATTAAGACTGTGCCCTCTGACCGACATAAGACCATGTTTCTGAGAGCGTAAGGAGATAACTACAGGTTCTTTGTAGACAGCCAACTGTTCTGAGGTTCACTAGAGTCTGTGGCAAAATCATGAAATGCAACCCTCCATAGCCCACATTAAGCAGGCAGCTTGTGAATCTGAAATGCTAAAGTTCTACATATCCTAAGTTGCAATACAACACAATTTGGCAGAGTTGTTAAGTACCTGTCCTTGTAGCCAGAGGGTTATGGCTATATGCTATCAGAAGTGAACCCAGCAACACACACTGATGCGAGCAGTTAGCAGGACAAAGCCTTGTCATAACTTCAATTCCATCAAATAAAGTGCTGTAGGGAGTGTCTGATTCTGAGCCTCACATTCTTTACGGTCTTACTTTTGCTTAAAACATATTTTCTTGAGGTTTTGGAACATTGTTACATTTTTTATCCATCTTCCCATCTCACCTCCTGTACTACCTTAGCCATTCCCTTTCAACCAGCCCTGCGTGCTGCCACAGGGAAGAAAAGCATGATTTTCACAGCAGCCCTGTTATATTTCACCATTTGTGTTGCCTTTGTTTGAATGCGGTAAACACGCACAGAGAGTCTTAATTCAAAAACAGCTTTCAAACCGGCAGTCAGCCGGGCCTTTTTCAGACTGATTGGTAATCCTCTGCCGGAGCTCAGGCAGTGCCTCTGAAAGGCACCGGTGCAACAGCATCTGACGATCGGGGCCGGATTTGGGGTTGTCAGAGGCAACGGGTCAACAGGGTTCATGGTAGGGTACTTAAGAGACACCGTAATGACCGTGCGGATGTGGATATCGCCATGGCAGCTGGGCAGAGAATAACAGCCCGTTCCCATTTCGTACTCCTATCAAGAGCATCAGACACTCTTAAATAATTGAGATGTTAATCGAGAGAAGGATGCTGACAAAGGAATACAAACAGACTGAGACAGATGCACACAAGTTGCTTGGTCTATTGTAGAAAATGGATGAAACACAAACAAGCGCCAGTGTTAAATATATGTATTTGACCCTGAGTGTAAAATGCGGCTGAACACGAGATGCACAACTGGCAGACAGACAGATAGACAGACAGCTGGTGCAAAGGAAGTGCAGGTGCCTAACGAGGGGGCACTGGGAGGTAGTATCCTTCTGACCAATACCCTGCCCCTGAGACCGCCGCCTACTGTGTATGGGTGTGGTCTGCGTTTGGTTCCATACCGGTGAGCCAATCCCAGCAGTACCAAGGAGCTGCAGCTAAACCTCGACTTCCAGTGGCAATTGCAATGCTTACTGTACGTACATGCACTCTAATATTAAGCTAATAAAAGATGGGGAGATATTGACTTTTTATCCTGAATAATCCAATTGGAATCAACTTTGAATAAAAATACAAATTTTCCACCGCTAATTACCCCTCCCTCATCTTTTACAAGAGTGAAAGTACAGGCACTGGTGACGAGGGGACCTTGCTGTTTATGAATTTGCGGATGTATGGTATAGATTTCCATTTGGCTGCTTTCATGTGGAATTACAATCGGCGTCGTTTGAAGTGCCATCTGCCACCTGAGAAATATGGCTCATTTACACTTGAGTCTGGCTTTGCGGGCGCACGTGGATTGCCATTTTTATTTACAAATTGGCCTCTACGGAGGCTTTGGCTTTCTCCTCTGTACTCATACGCATTATTTCTTCTCATGTTCTCTCTTTTTCCTTCCTTACTCTTGTCCCCGCAAATCGTTCATGCGGTCTTCGGGGAGGCTGTGCTTTCATGTTTGTTTAACGCAGGAAGTGCATATAAGGATGCGCTGTAAAGAAATTGTCGTGCGCGGAAGAAGTCGTAACTCAGGCTTCAGGACTAGACTCGAGCCCAGGATGTTATTTGTGTGCGGTGTAACAAATTCCTGCTTTTATTCCCTCTCCAGAAAACTCTCTCTTCACATTTACCTCTGTGACTCTGCTTACTGATTGCTGAAAAGTGGAAATACGTTTGGCTCGCAGCGACTATCATCACACAGATTGTGCAACCATTATTTTCTTGCTCAGTGCATATTCATTTGGGATCACGATAAATACCTTGGGGGTGATCTCCAGAGGAAAAAGGAAAAACAGTACAGCTTACTTTTGATGCTGTGCCTGGTTTCAGTTGTCTGAGTGCGGTCATTTTTTTACTTGCTATTTCGGTGTGTCTGAATGCACAAAAAAATCAAAAGGCTGGTTTTGCTCACACCTATTTTTGAAGTTCAGCAAGTGCTGATTCAGTAACATTCAATGGAAACTTGCCTGTTATTTTAGAAAGGATTCATTTAAATTTTGTGCACACATAATTGTTTGTGAATAATAATGACAAAAAAAGACCCATTGGGTCACAGATGAAACCAGTTGAAATGAGATCAAAATTACCAGCAAATGGACCTCCTCAAGATTTCTTAGAAAAACTTACTCAGCCTATTTCAATTCAGAGAATAGAACCATTTTCAATGAATGATTTTTAAAGTAACACAATTAAACGGCAAATGGGAGTAGGCTAGGTCTAAATATTTGTTTCTGTGCAATGGCATATCTAAATAACAACAGTAAACTAATTATAGGTTGCAGGATCAATGTCATCTTTGTTGTCAAGCAATTCTAGTATTGAATGAGGGCGTATAACAACACACAATTTCTGTCTCTGTTAACCCAAAGAGGCGTGCACTTGTACGGTAGAACCGCCGTCTGTCATACCTAACATGTCAGCGATATCTTCCTCCTGCAGCTGTGACAGCTGCCATGGTCTTCGGCAAGTTTACGCAATGTGTGGCTTTTAAACAGGCTGCCGTATTACCACCTGGTTTCCGGTCTTCGTTAGAAAAACGTGCTTGTTGAGATTGGTCATTTGTGATCATCTTTCTGAACTGAGCCCCGTGTGAATAAAAATGAGTGTTTTAGCCACTGAAATTTATGCAGGTGATGCGATATGAATATTCGTGACGGAGACAGTGCTCTGTGTCCCTGGTGCAGCCGCATGCACGTTTTACCCACTGTACGTGTTTTGGGAGTCATACTGATGTTTTTCAGTACTTATGATAGTTCGGTGTCCACAATAGCATGGCGGCCCTTTTGTGGTTTCGCCCCTCTCCCCTCTGCTGTTTGAAGATGTTTAACAGTCGTCTTTATCTGTGCAATACAAACGACGCGAATCACCATGGCAACTGTCTTCCGAACTTGCCGGGCCCTCTCCCAAAACCACAACTTACCGCCCCCGACACTCGACCGTGCGACCTGTTACCACTCAGGACCGGGTCAACCGTGCGACCTGTTACCGCTCAGGACCGGGTCGACCGTGCGACCTGTTACCGCTCAGGACCGGGTCAACCGCCAGCACGAGCTGCGCTGAACCGTGTTCGCCCTGTTAAAACCGTGTTCGCCCTGTTAAAACCGTGTTCGCCCTGTTAAAACCGTGTTTACCCGTGTTTACCCTGTTAAAACCATGTTTACACTGCTAACTGAACCTTTTCTCTCAGTTGCTGGGGACAAGGCTTTCCAGTCTAATGTGACTGAGAGACTGTGCTGAGATTGAGACAGTCACAGCCTCTACGTCTCATTAATTTGATTTTTATAAATATATATATTTACTACGTCCACCAAAAGTATGGTAGCTGTAGTGTGAAATTTGTTCATTGCTACTGTATATGCTTAGGGCAGTCGACTTTGAGGAGAAGAGATGAGACAAACGTACAGACAATCAGCTTTTATTTCATTGTATTTGCCTGTGTATACAGTATGTTCTGTCATTTTACAGAAACGGCAGCCCTCCTATTTTCAGCTGTGCAAAAGTAGGTTGACGGATGACTGACAGGTGTTAACCACTGCTCAGGTGTTTCCCTTCGCATTGATTGTTCACACATAAAAGAGCAGTGAGTGTCTAGTCCTTAGCCTTAGTTTTCAACTGAGGAGTCAGAAGCTACACACAATCATGAGGACCAGAGAAGTAACTATGGCTGAAAAACAACAAATCTGTTAGCTGACAGAATGGAATTCATTAAGAAAGACGGCAGAGAAACGGGGTGTATGAAGTACAGCAGTTCGGAAAGTCTTGAGAAAAAGAAACCTCTGGTGGACTAAAAAAAAAAAAAAAAAAACATACAGCTCAGCCAAGGAAGACAATAGACAACTGGAGAACAAGTGCATTTGATGACAGATAAATCCTAAGAGCTGTGAAGAAAAACTCTAAAACAACAGTCAGTGACATCACCAGCAGAGGGCAGGGGTGAAAATATCACAAGCCACCATACGCCAAAGACTTCCAGAGCAGAGTCATAGAGGCTTCACTGCAAGATGCAAGTATCTCATCAGCAGCACAAAATGAAAGACCCGATTAGAATGCATCACATTACAGAGACAGAGTTTTATGGACACATGATACCAAAAGGGACAGAAAGCAGACAGTGTGGAGAAAGGAAGCAACAGCCCATGATCCAAAGCATGCCACCTCATCTGTGAAATATGGAAGAGGTAGAGTCATGGCTTGGCCATGTATGGCTGATTCTGGAACCAACTCATTTGTCTTTGTTAATGATGCAATGGAGGATGGCAGCAGGATGAATTTGGAAGTGTACAGGCAGATTTTGTGTGGCTATGTACAAAATTCCTCCAACCTCATTGGCCAGTGCTTCATCCTCAAAACAATGATTCCAATCACACTGCCAATGTAACCAAAGCTTTCATTAGTGGGGAAAAGTGGAAAGTTTTGGACTTGCCAGGTCAGTCATCTGATTTAAATTCAATCAAGCATGCATTTCACTGGCAGAAGAGGAGACTGAAGACAGAAAACCAGAAACAAAGATCAAAGATCAACTGAAAGCAGCTGCAGTGAAGGCCTGGAAAGGCACGTACACGCACACACACACACACACATACACACACACACACATACATACACAAACACACACACACACACACACACACACACACACACACACACACACACACACACACACACACACACACACACACACACACGCGCACACACACACACACACACATATATATATATCTAGGTTATCTGTGTAGGAATCACAGCTCTTTTTATACATAGTCCCCATTTATCTCAAGCCAGGGCCTTTTAGGGAGGAGGATTGTGTGTGTGTGTGTGTGTGTGTGTGTGTGTGTGTGTGTGTGTGTGTGTGTGTGTGTGTGTGTGTGTGTACGTGTGCGTGTGTGTGTGCGTGTGTGTATGTGTGTGCGTGTGCGTGTGTGTGTGCGTGTGCGTGTGCGTGTGCGTGTGTGTGTGTGTGCGTGTGGGTGTGTTGTGATATGGCAGACAATTCTTTTTACAGTAATTTCCCTAATATGCTTGGTAGCCTACAGTTGAATTAATTACTTGAATTGGTCTTCGTGCGCTTCGTGGTCTTTTGTGTTTTGTCCACTTTTGTCCCGAGATTATTCCCCCGCCTGTCTCCCGTCAGCTCCCGTCTCCGAGCAGGTGTACGCGGCGCTGTGAATCCTGGCTGACAGGCGAGCGCTTTCGGGAGCTCAATCTCTCCGAGCGCGTCGTCTCGCTCAGAGACGCCGCGACGCCGCGGAAGGCCCGACGCCGCCGCCGTTATCGCCGCCCGTCAATCCCGCCGCGGCGCTCGCGCGCGAAGCTCATTAATCAGACCCGTCCCCCCGCTCCTCTCGCTCCGCGCGTTTCCCCCGCGATCGGCGCCGGGCGCCGGAGCGGAAGCCTCTTTTTCCGCCTGTTGCTCGTGAGACGCACCCGGGGGGTGGGGGGGGTGTGGGAGAGAAAAGCGAGAGATCTGGCGCACGCGATTATCTGTGGGGAGGGACCGGCGAGCGGCCCGTCCCGTGTAACGAGGCAATTTGAGGTTTTCTCAGAGACGTCCGCGGGGAACGTTTCGCTCGCCGGGATGAGGACGGAGCGGAGCGGAGGAAGCTGTTAGATTCGAAGAAAAGGCCGACTCGCGACGCGAGACAGGATATGGCAGAGGGAGCGCCCGGCCGCTTCCTGTTCTCATTATTGGCACCACATGACATCAGAGTTCCGTGAAGGGTTTTGCGGTTCTGAGTGAGTAACCAATCAGATCAAACCTTCCCAGTGTTTGTTAAAAGCTGTAAAATAAACACCTGTATTAGTCTGCAGAAGATGGGGTCCTACGCCGAGCACATTGCTTCTCTGACCAGGTCCAACAGGTTCTAGTTCTAGCTCAAAAAATGTTTAATTCACCCAACCCTTCCAACGCTTTAGCGATAGAAAGGGATAGGGTCCAGGCCCTGGTGATATCCAACATTGCAGGTTGCTATTGGCAGATTTTTTGGAAAATTGACTTGTTTCTGAATAATGTATTTGTTCAGAGCCTAGTTTTGAAATACTGCACAATGTTTTTCAGAACTGGATCGAAGTTACAGTATACATGAACCCTTTAGAGGGCATTAAAATGCCTGCAGATCCCTGAGATTTTGCATGAAATGTTAGCAGCCAAAACCTATAATCCTATAAAAGAATGAATTTGCTTATTCAGTGAATAATGAAATCAGATGTCGTGTGGATTACTGTGTGCCCCTAACAGAAAGTGCACAATGGGATTAAATGGAGTTTTGAGACAGAGCAAAAAATAAATCCCTAAATTGCATGTTCCTCAATTCCCCACCCAGTGTCACACAACTGTTTGGCTTCATAAAAAGAAACAGAATTATGCAGTTTCAAAGTTTTCAAAGATCGAAGAATGCACTGCCTACTAATCTGAAAGTGAAGCACACCACCTCCAAGGGAGCTATCTGCACCTTGTTATTCTTCATTCTACACAAGGAAAGTCTCGCTTGTCCTGTTCTATCAGTGCCAAAAGGGGAAGACTCCCTGTTGTATTTAATCTCTTTCTGTGTGTGTGTGTGTGTGTGTGTGTGTGTTTGTTTGAGTGGACTTTAAATTAAACCAGAGGAAAGCATACCAGTATTGAGGCCATGCAGAAATTTTGATTCATCCAACCAATGCTTTCCCTCTGCATTTTCTTTCCCTTGAAACCCGGATAGGCGGCTGTCATCTGCGCAGTCACATTGCAGTACTCTTCATTAAAATAACTGGGGTCGTTGTGACATGGTAATAATTGGAGATAATGAATACAGTCTGTACTGCAAATGCTGTTTGATGCCCAAACTCAAAGGTGTGCTCTTCAGCGTTTAACACTGAATGAATTCCTTTTGTAGGAACAGGGCCTTCATGCCAACGCCACGGGAAAAACCTCTGCTTTTATCTCCGTTCCATTGAAATGGAGAGTACGGCATTCCGGCAATGTTTGTCGTGCTTGCGAAAAGACCGCCGGGAAGATGGAATGATGAAATGAGGGAAGAAGTTACAGCTGACCGATCTTTAATATACCGCGCGCAGACCCAGGGCCTGTGGATCAAAGGGAAGAAAATTGTCAGAACCCATTAGCCTGTCCCTCAGCTCATCTGGGAATGAAATGAGGAAGACTAGGACAAAAAAACCAATGCGCTAGGTGAGTGAAGGCACAGAGTAACAGGGAATAATGTCCTACCTGACAGTTTTGGCATTACTAAAACACCACGCCTTGTATTTTTATTTTTATGCGCAGTGGGTTTCAACATCTAAAGTCATTAAGAGCTAAAGCTGTGGTGAGGATGGCAGGGTGATGACAGACGGCATAAAAAGTGTTAGGATTCTGGGAAATGTAGTGCTTCATTTTTCAATGAGAAAAGCCTCTCATAATCCGGGACAAAGCCCCTCACCAGCGGAGCTGCCCCAATGCAATAGGCTGGGCTTCTGGGCTGAGGGAGATGCTCTGCTGCTGTTATCACCCAGTAATATGGATGAGCAGGCAGACGGCACCAAATCAATTACAAGCTTCCTGGCTCTGACGGCTCAACCATCAATAAACTGACATGATATCTGATGTCTGACACTGGCATGGTAAGTGTGTTTCTCTTATCTACCCCTGGCCCTCATGAGGTCTGTAAGATGGTGCTTAGCCGGCCCAGTGGTTTAGCCATGCTATGCTTATCTGGGATCAGTTCACCAGAGGTCAACAGTCTTGCGCTTTCTGATATCAAGGGCAAAATGCTGCTTGCTACAGTAACTGCAATGACGTCTGCGCCTGTGAATGTGTGAACAATCTATGTGTGTGTGTGTGTGTGTGTGAGAATGGGTGTGTGCACGTGTGTGTGTTCCGCATGTGTCTGTGTCTAAGTGTTTGTGTGTCTGTCTGTGCTTGTGTGTCTCTGTGTGTATTTGTGTGAGCGTGAGAGAGTCAGTGTATTTGTAATCCGTCCCATAAAGTAACATTTTTACCAAGAGACTGCAAAGGCAGCAATCAATACTACTCTGTTTAAATCAGCTCCATTCCTGTTCTCAGATAAGTCAAAACAACAATTCCCACCCAATTAGGTGCTTTCATGAGCATACACTCATTGGATGCTGGGATATCCCCAAGCTAAAAACTGCCTTTTTTGTTATCTACTTGTGGTTGCATCATTATTTGTTATTGATGTTCAAGCAACACCCCGGAGTGGGGCTCTGTTCTGTTTTGAGAACATCCCTTAAGCCTGGTATTTGTTCCATAATACAATCTGAACCCCAGAGACCCCATTCTTGGGCATTCAGGCCAAATCGTAACCAATCAATCTGTCATAAAGCTGTTAGGCAAAGACAATTAAAATCTAACAAATTAAGTTGTTGGCCCCATATCAGTTCCGAAATATAAATTGTGTACTTTATATTTTTATTTCAGAACTGAATGTTTCTCTTTTCTTTTTTTTTTTTTACATTTTAGAAGAGAAAAACAAAGACCACGTCCACAGTTATGTCTTTTCTGTTCTTATGCCAGGTCTTATGCCAAATTTAGCCTCATTCCACTCTTATATCAGCTTCAACTGAATTTATTAATGTTGCAGCTTGCGGTCAACATGCTGTAGCACTGCATTCATACTTCTAGGGGAGGAATATTCATTTTAATGTAACATACCTATTTATGTTTGCTTATTAATTTGCTCTTGACATAAATGAGGTGAACAGGAGGTCTTAGATCATTCTGGCACTCTCAGGCTCTCATTTCTTCCCCCACCTCAAACACCAGCCCCCTAAATGATGTCATCAAATTGTGATCAGTATGGCCAGGGCAGAGATGGGGGAAAAACTTGAGTCAAATGGAGATGCGTCTAAGCCTCTACTCTCCAAAACCAATAAAAGCACAGCGTTCAGGGCAGAAATCTATGTTCCCTGAATCTGGCAGGAGCGAATGAGATGGGATTCATTAGGGACTCTGTTGACCCCCGGGTCACGCTCAGTTATCACTAAACATGCTAACAGTCTATTTTTCAGCCGGCTCTTGGGCTAATTTATTCAAACATTCGGCTCCCTGTCACTTACAGTCACCTCTAGCACTTAACGGTTTACAAGACCACCGTCAATTACTGCAACCGTGAACGAAAGAAAGAAAAAAAAACCCAAACACCCCGTGTCAGCGCACAATTAAAATGCCATCGAGAGAACGGCGGACAGCCAGGCTAAGCGTTCAGCGCAAGTCTAAATTGTCCTGGCTGGGTGCTGTCTGAAATGGGCCCCGGCGGCGCTCTCCTTCTGCTGCTCCGCGGCGGCGCGCGGCGTGATGCTTCTGAGGCGGCGGGTGAAAGATCACACGCGCGCGCGGCTGGTGCGGGGCCACGGGGCGGCCGTCAGCTGCTCGCACGGCTAATTACCTCGCAGCAAACAGCGCGCCGCGCAGGGTGGAGCGCGTAGCTTTGAAGACGTGGCACGGCCCCTCTCGTCAGACGAGCGACGTTCTTTCCCCCCTTCCCTCCTCTTTGTCTCCCTCCTTCTCCCCTCACGCTGGGAGTGAAGACAAGAACGTTTCCTCTTCTTCCTCCACTGATCCGAAATGCACCCGTTCACGCGCGACACTCTCACGTGTGCATACACACACACACACGTGTGCACACAAATATACAAGCACATGTACTCATCCATGCGCATACTCATTTACACACACAAATCTGTTCACACACGTACACGTAAATACACACACACACCCACACACACACACACACATTCACACATACAGGCCTTGAAAACAGTCAGAGCCTCAGGTCCTACAGTCTTCAAAGTGTATGAAAAATCATTAAAGAGGGGAAATACACTATGTATTAACGTGTGGTACTACTCACCACCACTCAGCACCATGATGTGGGGAGCAGCCATTCGGGGGGTCATTTGCATTATTGCATCAGTGCTGTGGGAATATGGGGGAGTTCTCTGTGTCAGCATTGGCATTAACTCAGTGTTTTTTGCCATAATGATCTTGTATCATCCATCTCTTGCACTTTCAAACACCATGCATTGGATGGGAGTTGGGGGGAACGATATTTCAAAATGAAATATTAACAAAACGAAGCAGTTATTTTTTATTCGTGCTGTATGGCATGGCTACAGTCTTATGACATTTGTCTGTATTCAACGATTTGTAAACACGTTAATAGAAATATAAAAAAAGATAATAAAAGGAGGAAAACCCAAAATTGCTTTTTAATCATAAAAGCTCTGGAGTGCCATTTTCATCATGCTGAGAGTTATGAGTATGTGTAGTTAACGAGGAGGCTAACAGTTGGCAGGGAGTTTTCGCTGCAGTAGCGCAATCTCCACGGCTTCATTTTCTTCAGAGCTCCACCCTCCTCCTCCTCCTCCTCCTCACACACGCAGATGAAGGAGTTTCATAAAGCTCGGGCGACGAGCCCCCGAGCACAATGAAATCTCCAGATTGCTAAATTACCGACTTTATTTCCTGCTAATCGCTCAACTCCGCCGCCCTGTCAGCGAAGCGTCGCCGACGAGATCTCGGGCCGCCGGCGAACGCTCAACCGAGCCGCGAGGGTGGGAGAGGGCTGCCCGGGGAACGGCGTTCGCCTCATCCAGGAGAGACGCGCTCCTCCAGACCTCCGGCGGAGGCTAAGCGAAGCCGCACGCGTGCTCTTTCATTCGAAAGACGAATTTGAACGATGAAAGTTCATCAGGCGTGTACTGCGTGGATGGAACTAGCGTTCTCCACAGGCTAAAATGAGGAAAAAAACAATTCTGTTACTTTTTAATGAATTGTTTAGCAGACAAATTTGTGTCATGAGAACAATCTTTAAATGGGAAAACAGTTTCATGTATTTGAATTGATGAAGCATTAAATCCCTTTAATCCTGATTTTGTCTGACAAAATTTGTTAATGATTTCTGGTGATCTAACAACCACCGCCCACACAAACTCCTTTGTGTGCTCACACATACACACACACACACATTTTCCAAATGTCTTGGTTAGATTGCATTGTTATTAACATTTTTACAGCACTAATTACGCTTCTTTATCTCAAAGTTTGATGGCTATCAAACAACCGCGCGTGCGCACGCACCTACACACACGCACACGCACACACACACAGAGACCTGTTCCAAAATCATGGCTTTAGTTCAGTCATTGAAAATTTGGCACAGAATTAATCATGATTCTTATTTCAATGTTTGTCGAGCGCGTGAAGCACACAGTTAATTGTCTCGGCGTGCTGGGGCGGACGAAGGGGCTTTTTTTGTGTAGCTGAACGGGGCGGGTTGGGAACGGGACTGCGCTAACATGCCGTCTGCGCTAGCCCAGAGGCGCCGTGAGGACGGCTGGCTTTGTGAATGTGTGCGATTACCCCCCCGGGGGGCGGATGGGATGCGACCGCACGGCGGCCACTTTTGGCGTGATCCTCATCGCCGCACGAAATCGTTTTTGCGTTCGTTTCGTCTCCGCACGAACAGGTACGTCCCGCACGCGGGAGGTACGCGTCTGTAAATCAGGCACGTTGGCGCTCACGGCAACCACCCCCCCCCCCCCCCAGACCAGCACGCGGATGCGCTCTCACAGACATCTGTGACAAGAGGAGAAAAAAAGAAACGAACGGCTACCGAATGGTGTAACGCCCACACCGATCCCCCCCCCACCACCCCTCCCCTCCCCAAAATGATTGATTACCAAAAAACTACAATGACTTCATGGAGCTGGTTGATGAAGACGGTGTAATCAGAGCCGCGGTGTTTCTGTAATAAATCACTCGCCGGCATTTAAGCGGCGCGCGGGTGAACTTTCCTCGTGTCCGTCTTTGTTCTCTTGGCCCTTCATTATCGATGCGCGCGCTCTCTCCGCTTGTTATCAGCGGCTCATTGTTTTAAGCAAAGGTCGGGGAAGCGTCGCAAAAGAAAGATCCCTCTTTTCGATTCACGTCGCCCCGCTTGTTGTGACATCTTGGCCTCGGTGTTCGGGAGATTCCTGCATGTGCTGTGTACACAGGGCTGCAGTGTCATCCATTTTCCCAAATCAGTGTGACACAGGATGGAAATGAGCAAGATTTCTGTATCCCAGCTGAGTTAATGGGTAAGGATATTAAAATGTTAGTTTAAGCCTTCTCTCACTGAACACAGGTTTGCTGGACAAATAAGATAAACTGCTTAAAGATTGGTTTCGAAGGATGTGGACACTGTAACGGGTCTGTATTTGTTTTCTGATGTCAGTACAAGGTCCGGAGCGCTGAGGAGCCACTGCACATGAGCGACAGCGCTACGCTGCTGATGTATTAACTTGTCAGCGCGAAGGCAAGGTGGTGAACTGCACATATCTCCAGTGCATCTGTTTGTGCATGCACGCGTTTGCACGGGCATTTGTATGCAGATTTCTGGGTGCGTTTGTCATGCGTTCGTGCACGCATGGATTTGTGTGTTTGCGCATGTATGTATGCTTGTGTGTGAATGCGTTAATGTGTTCACACACGTGTGTATTTGTGTCTTTGTGCATGTATGCATGCTTGGGTGTGAATTTGTCTGTGAGTTTGTGCGTTCATGCGTTTACACACCTGTGCATTTGTGTCTTTCGGGTGTACGCATGCTTGTGTGTGAATTTGTTGGCGGGGTTTGTGCGTTAATGCAAGTCTGCATGCATGCCTTTCTATGCAGCTGATTGCGTGTACATTAGTTTGAGTGCATTTGCGCTTAAGTGCATGGACACTTTGAGTGTACATGCATATCTGCATGCATGTGTTAATATGTGAACGTATCCATGCGTGCATTTGCGTTTTTTCTCACATCAGTGTGCATGTGCATGCATGTGCGTGCGTGTGCATCACCTCCTCCATCCCTCCGCTAGGTTTTGTCTCCTCTGCCACAGACATTTCCGCCATTTCTCATTTCCGCCACCTTTCCCCCAGAAGAGGCAGAACCCTGCAGTATGCAATTTGGCACCACCTTGCCTGTCAAATCAGAAGCCAAACGGAAGCTGTTATTACCATGATTCAAAATTGCACTGCCATTTGTATCAGCCAGGCCAATTTTGAAACGGGACTCACTGTTTCTAAAAAAGTACAATTTTTCACTTCTGTTTTTTTTTTTTTTTTTTTTTTTTTTTTGAAATCTTGGAGTAATCTATCTATGACATCCCTTCTCCAATCTGATTTATTTTATGTCTCAATGGTGTTACTGCGTTCATTTTGAAATTGAACATTTTTCATGATATGGTTTCTGGAGGGTCTCTCACAAAACCAGAGGAGCTCTGGCTGACATAAATCCACTCGACCCCTGGCAGGAAAAAGCCTATTGTGGCCCGCCGCTGTAGACTCCACTCAGCTGGTGACATTGTGCCATTTTTATCATTGGAATAATGTGAGCTCTGCTTGTTCAGAAATTTGAGTTATAACGACCTGGCCCGGGTCAGGAGGACTGTGTGTGTGAGCGAGTGTGCGTGTGTATGTGTGTGCTTGCCTGTGTGCATGTGCCGTGTGTGTGTGTGTGTGTGTGTGTGTGCGTGTGCGTGTGCATGTGCATGTACGCGTGCGTGTGCATGTGCATGTGTGTGTGTGTGTATGTGTGTGCGCGTGTGTGCATGTGCGCCGTGCGTGTGCATGTGTACGTGCGCATGTGTGCGCGTGCGTGCGTGTGCATGCGTGTGTGTGCGCGTGCGTGCGTGTGCATGCGTGTGTGTGTGCGTGCGTGTCAGGGGCTTGGCGGTAGTCGGCTCAGGCACTAATTCTGAACGGTCAGAGCTCTGCTCTCCTAAGGTCTGAACCTCAGCTCTGCACAGCAGGTCGATCGAGTCTTTCCTCCTCCACTAAAAATGAGTTCTGCCACATTTCCTGTGTCATTCACACCTGGTTTCTTACTCTCTCTTTCTGACGCTTTTCTTTTGTCCTCCCCGTTGCGTTTTAACCTTGTAGAATCGCTATCCTTTTCCACACGTCTAAAAACCCTCTTACATCCACCTCTGCTCCCCTCTGGCCCACCGCTCACATCAGTTGACCTTTTCCAGACTGCCCCCACAGGGGCTGCAGGCTGGCCTGGTCCAGATGCTCGGGCCGGGGTATGGGCGGTGGGAGGGGCCGGGGTATGGGGGGGTGGGAGGGGCCGGGGTATGGGCGGTGGGAGGGGCCGGGGTATGGGGCGGTGGGAGGGGCCAGGGGAGAGGTTGGGCACACTGATGCATTTCCTCTGTGGTTGATCTGTGCTGCCGCAGGAAGACCTGGAGTCACCGCCGCCTGCCGCTCAAGGCGGGGCTGGTGGCCTTGCCCTGGGGTCAGGATGAAGCATCGCCCTGGACACGCCCTTTCTCCCTCGCCCTCCCTCTTTCTTTCCTTCCCTCTCCTTCTCTCCCTGTCCCTGTCTCACTTCTTCTGTCTCTCTCTCACTCACTTTCCCTCTCTCACCCTTTCTCTCCACCTCTCCCTTCTGGTCTATGTGAAGTATTGAAATATTCAGATGTGGAGCAAGGGTGTAATGAAAGGATAATTGTGAAACTCATTCTCCTGCTCAATCGGAGCCTTCGGCTGTAATACAGACAGGCACAAATCAAAGGCTCCGATCGGAGAAGCGTTTTTACGAGCCTGGCTGTAACTGGAGGGGCATTTTCTGTGAGCTTGACTGATTGGAGCGGCGCTTTATGTGAGCTGGGCTGCCATTGGAGCAATCATTTGTGCACTTGGCTGTGATGGACGGAGTGTTTTGTGTGAGTTTGGCTGGGCTGTAGGTGCTGTAGTGCGCTGCTTGGCCCCCTGTAAGCCCGCGGGACCCTCCGCCTGGCAGCGCTCCATTATTTCACGAGGCAGTGGGAATCGCTTTCATATGGAATCATTATTGCTCTGTCCCATCCCCTTAGTCATTTATGACAGGATATCGTTCTTCACCTTGTACGATACAGCATACCTGAGAATATACAGAATTTTTATTTTTAACCTAAACGGCAAACCCCCGCCCCCCCCCCCACCCCTTCCCCTCTGACGTGTCTTCCGCCCCCTCCGCTTGGTTCTTTTTGGAAGCTGAAAGCCTTTCATGGTTTATGGTTTTCTCATGAAATGTAGAATTTATAAATATCTGAACCGAACCGTTTCAGTTCCACAGCGCAGAACGAAAGCAGATCCCCCGCAAGTTAGTCTTTTGATCTAACATGTTGCGCTCTCTGGTTTTTGCACAGTGGTGTTTGTAAGAAACAGCTCCCGTTTTATTCCCATTGGTATGTACCTGATGAACACTGCCTCCCCCCTACAAGCCCCCCCCCCCCCCAGTTCACACTGGGAGCCTCTCCTGACAGGTCCATGCTGACACTTTCATAGAGATCAAATCCTTTCACAGAGAAAGGACATTTGCCCAGCAATGCACCATTTCCCCCCTAGACGTCAAGACACATTTAATACAACCTACTGCAGGGGTCTCAAGCTCCAGACCTGGAGGGCCGTAGTCTCTGCCGGTTTTTGTCATTTCCTTTTGATGAACGGCAAATTTAGGCCTTGAAGACAAGCTGTACAGTTGGGGCACACGCTCCAGCAGAGGCAACAGCCTTCCAGCATTTCAGTTTGCCGTCCCATTTATCGTATCTACTGTTTCAGCTTTCTCTACAGAGACATACAGCACATTTGTTTTTATCGTATGCAGTAGTTTTTCAATGCGCTTATACGTTGCTCCAGTAACCTGCGTGTGAAGCCTGTATGGAGTGATGTGTGGTGTTTGCTAATGCAGCTAAGTGCTCCCTGTAATTGCTAAGCTAAAGCAGCATGTTGCCTTTTTGTGAAAGCATTCTGATGGACCTTGATGAGGCAGGTTATTGGTCAGCTGGTAACGGTGCTAATTTCTCCTTTTGCACTGATGTCAGCCCATTATTCGCATTGTTTTTGTGTTTGTCGTTTCGCCAGCTGCCTCTTTTGGAAAATTGGGTCTAGAGCGCCATCGCTTCATTGAACTTTAAATCCATTTAACGTGTATCACAAAAAAATAAAAAACTACTTGCGTCACTGTGCACTGACACACATCCAAAAATTCGTATGGTAAGACTTTTTTATTACAGAGAATAAACACTCATCTGAAGTAAGTCCTTCACCACAGCATTACTCATGCACCGTGGGTACAGCTCTTCGAGTGGAATAAAACATTTTTTTTTTCCCGAAAGAGCAGTTGTTTCAATGCCTATTATCATAATTTCTGGCCATGATCTTACGCAGGCCAACTTACAGATTATAGTCTTTAAATGTCTCTGATTGCACGGCTCCGCATTTGCGGAAACCTTTCAGGTTAAGCACCTGGCTCAGCGGTGTCATAGCCGCAGCCTGCTCAGGATTTCAAACCCGCGACCCGCTGATTTTATTTGACATTCCTTTCGCCGGGCGGCTAGTCCGAGAGCTCACGTTATCGTTACAACGGGAATTGCGTCATCAATCGGACGGTCACACGCCGAAATGTAGAGAGGGAGGCGGTTTCGGTGGGAATGCTCCGGAAAAGCAGGGTTGGCGCTGGGGTTGAACTGAAAGCTTTGCTAAGTCTGCTGCTCGGGCGTCAGCGTCGTGCTCCGCCCTCAGGCGAGACATTTCTCGCCATCGCGGCCACGGCTCTCGATGGGAAAATAAGACACGGGAGCTTTTAATGGCGAGAACAACAGCTCGCCGTCGCCGTAATCGAAGCCTTCGCCGGAACATTAGGAGGGAAAAAACAGCGTAATTGGCCCGACGGTATGGCGGCGCATTCATTTTGAAAATGCGCTCGGTGAAAACGCTCTCAGATGTTTTTCCTCCTGTACGGCAGACACGCTGTAATTAAAGGCCATTACGCGGTGGTGGAATCTGGATCCGGATTAACACCAGCAGGGTTCGAAAGCTGTTTCCATATGGCTCTCAGCCCCCCCCCCCCCCCTTCCCTTCATGGACTACAGGGTGTCTGTCTGATTCTCTGTGCAGGTTTAGCACAGCTGCCATCTTCCCTCACAATGTTCATATCTGAACGATAACAAATCACAAACCACAGCCAAAGTGAAATGCGTGTGTGAAGCATCATTATGCTCAGGCAGCCTTTAATGAATATCCGTAGAGAGTGCCGTATTTGCATATTAAATGACATTAAGGTAAATCTCTAAGAAGGTGACAGATTGATCATTGGGAAAATGTGTCGCATATCATTAGACCAGGTGTATCCTCTCCAACCTTCGTTTCCGTGAAACCCGTTCTATAACACGCCAGTTTCTTTTGGGAGTACCTGTAGTGGCACGTGACAGCCCCATACTCATAGAGTCACCGGGTCTACCATCTCCACATCTCTCTCCCTCCCTCTCTCTCAATTCAAATGGCTTTATTGGCATGACGTAACACTGTACATATTGCCAAAGCAAGCGTTTAAACATTGAAAAGCTAAACATTAATTAGAAAACATACTACAGTAAATAGTAGAAAATATAGTGGATGGGAGTAGAAAATAAATATAGTCACAAAATAAGCTGATTGTTAATATCAGCACAAAACAAACAAACTGTCCTCAAATATAACAGCAACAATGTGTGTGTTATATTTTTCTCTCTCTTTCTCTCTCTCTCTCTCCCTCTCTCTCTGTTTTTTATCAGTCTGTTCCCTGGGGATCCATGGATCCCTGGGGACACAGGGTAGCAGCTTGAGGGGGAGTGAGAAGCAGATTCTGCTTCAGCTCGAATATCTACTCAAAGTTTTTTTTCTTGCCGTTCTCCGCGTTACACGTTTTTTTCGCGGCACGGGCGACTGTAGCGCCTCCCGCTGTCCCACGCGCGTCATCCTCCCGTTCCCCCGTCGCCACGCCTCCGTTTCACTGCTAGCCCTTTCATTTAGCTCACAACTGCCAAAAGTTATCTTACTGTCTGCCAAAGCCAGTTCTGAAGTCACACCAACCACGCTTTCTCAGAAGCCTTGCTACTGAGCGCTAATATACCCTCAGTTTTCCATTCACCGACTGGCTTTTTGCGTCTCCTTCCTGGGGCTCTAATTCAGTCTCGTAGCGAAATGCATGCATTTCCCCTTTGAGCACCAACTGTTGAGTACAACTGATTATTTCTTGTGCAAGAATTTGCATTATCTTTGCCAAATGTTGAGCCTGCGATGTTGTGTAATAAATGGAAATCGAAATTACTGTAAAGACTGAAAATTTGTCACTCAAAGTTTAGGAGAAGAGTTGCAGTCACACTCTCGCATATACTGCGTGATGGGTGAAACAGTCCCACAGTGTTTCATCCTCTCGCCTACCCGCCATGCAAATCACTCTGATAATTAACACTCTCTCTGCCCTGGTGGATTTATTCTCTCAGATTTCTTGGCAGCTCTCGAGCCGTCAAGCTTCAGGTGAATTATGTGACCAGATGCCTGTTTCCAGAGCAGTAAAGCGTGTTAATATTTTGACCGTGAATACAGCCAACCTGCACCGGAGGAATGCTAAGCTATAGCCCCTCGCTTAGGGGCACAGCAGTGCTGATCTTTTCTGGATTTGAACTTGCAACACTCAGGTCTTAAGCCTCAATCCATCTCTGTCACAATGGCTTTATTTTTTTCAAATATAGGCGTTTAAAAAAAATTCTTCATAGAAATTCTGGGGTAAATTCAACCAATATGCCCCGACTGTAGTGATTTTCTCAACCCATGGACCAATTGGCACTATGTATAAATGGTGGGAGGACAGTATAAATGGCGTACTCAATCACAGGACAGGAGAAACCACTCTGCAGGACAGGAGACCTGCATCTCAGCTCCCTTATAAAGCCAATTATAAAACAATGTTTCACAGCAGCGCTGGGAGAGCAGTGGGAGGAGCCTGAATGGAACGTTCCGGATGCCTGTGTGGGCCCTCAGCCTGCGCGGGGGACATGGGCTGAGGACCCTCAGCCTCAAGGACTTCCTGCTGCACAAAGCAGATTCATTACTAGTGTCACGCTGGTCAGGCAGAGCAATCGATCCCAGAGCAGGAACCTTACATCCCTGCTCAGACCTGAGAAACTGATCCTAGAGCATAGCTCTTACATCCCTGCCCAGGCCTGATAAATCAATCCCCGAGCAGGAATCTTGCATCCCTTCCCTGTTCGGTTAAAGGGAGCCATTAGAGAGCAAAGGGTCTGCTAATCACCACACAGGGAATTCAAGGGCTTAATAGTGCTCTTCTCAACAAATCAGACCGCTACAGTTGCCTAGCAGTTCATGCCATTTTGGCCCTTGTCTTTCTCTCCTTTGACTTCATTAAATCGATTGTCAGATAATGACAGGCGCTTCCCAGAGTTATTTAATTTGAGTAGAGGTGTCAAGGTCAGCATGCTGATGTGTTTAAAGCCAGAGTGGGATGAGGATTGCACCTGGTCATTTCGAATGTGCTTGATGAGCAGCACAATGGCTTGACTCAAAGCCCTCAATAACATCATTTACCCCTGGGGTTCCATCAACCCGTAGGTCATCTAACAAGAAAGCATCATGTGAAAATCACACAAACTTTCCCGAGTTGATCTGATGCTAATTAAAAATGGTGTGACTTTAAAGGCGAGAAGGGCTACTTGACTCATTTATCTCTGAGTGCTTGTTATTTCTGCTTGAATAGCACTCTGCCTTAATGCCACACACGTCTGTCACAATTTTAGCACCGGATTTACTTTCTTAATTAGAAGTATCTGGTTTGCCGGGAGTTTGGCGTGATTCTCAGTCGCGCTGCAGTCGTACCCCAGCTCAGTGTCTCACGCAACACGCGCCTCACACAGGCTCTGTCGTACTGAGACCGCGAAGCTGCTCACGTCATCGGCACCATTAAGGGGGGCCGGGGTGGGGTGGGTACACGTCGTTCCATGATCTCAACCCCCACCCCCTCCCCCTAGGCTTGCGATCGCAATCTGGTACGCCCACAACGTGTCCCCCCTGGTCCGCAATGCCCCCCTCCCTCTACCCCCGTGCTTAAATATCTAACTCGCCCAATGCCTCACACGGACTGACTGGGGCAGGTCAAATGACAGAGGTTCTGAGGTCAGGGACACTCATACACACTGAGTGATTTCCCTGCACTACAGAAACTTTTATTTTTACCCATGTGTGCTGTGCCTACTTCTGCCATGCACACGTCCGCCATGCATTCATTTACAAAATCGTGATATTTGCACCTGAATAAAAAGGATTCAGTGTGAGTGCTTATGGATTCAGCGTAAATGTATCTGTAAACTGGGAGGGAGGGAAATGTCAATTTAACAATGTGTTTTCACAGGTTTTTTTTTTCTCCTGCAAGCCATCAAAAGGTATTTCTAGATAATTTATTTTCGCACGTAATGTTCAGGGGTTTGATTACAAGTCTCATCATTCAAAATTAAACGCTTTCTACATGGTGCGAGAACAAAATGGAAAGCCTTGATTTCTTTTTCTCACGCACATGCAGCACGCACTCTGTCTGTCTCTCACAGACACGCACGAAACCAAACAAGTATATATACACACATGCACACATACACATGCACATATGCACATGCACACACATGGACACACACATGCAAATGTGCACATGCACACGTATACACACACATATATGAAAGTGCACATGCACACATCCACAACCACATTCAGTAAACACACACACACACACAGGTGCCTATAATGACCCTGTGATGTTCCCTGGAGGAAGGATTTTTCTGCAGGTAGCCTTGAAAGATGATGAAAGCCCACTGGCTGTGGTTAACTGGCAGATGAGGTGATGTAAGGAGAAAGGCTTGGGGGGGGGGGGGGGGGGGGGGGGGTTCTGCGATTGTTCATTGCATTACATGCCCCTGCCAAGGTAAATGAAAACTCCTGTCTGCAATGCAAAAAAAAAAAACCAGCATAAAAGCTTCGGTGTGTCTGGGAGCAGCTGCCAGTGTGTCATACTGTAGCACTTAGCCGGGAGTCAGTTGTCTCGACTTTGTTGTTGTTTCTGTTATTGTTGTCAAGCGCTAGTGTTCTGCATGCGCTCTTCCGCTGTTGAGATATGCAGAAATAAACTTTTTTTAAATTTCCTTTTGTGCGTCTACAGCGGAGGTGACCCTGACCACCCTAAACACATCTGCTGCACTGAAACAAGAGCGCTAGGGGTGCGTACGGACCGCAGGAGACGCGAGAGCGTCATGCGTGAGTCATGCGTACGTTTCAGAACCGTGTATGCGGTGCTCAGCGGGGCTGCTTCAGGAACGTTCTGGAAGTCCGAGGCGATCTGGGCGGGTAAAGCCGATGCGCTGTGACGTCCAATAGCCTATCAGCAGCTTCGCCCAGGCCTGCTGGGCACAACCGGCACTCCCAGAAGGCCACAGCGGACGGGATCCCCTTCCTCAGCTACCTCCTGCTCTGACACGTCAACGGTCTGCTTCCTACTTCCTGTTTGTTTCATTGGGTTAGGGCTGTTTACAGAGACGCGCTCGAACGGAGCTGGGTGTGTTTCCGCTCGCGCTGAGCGGACACGGGGTTGTGTGTTTCACCGTAGAGCGCAGACCACGCGCATGTGCGTGTGTGTGAGTGAGGGAGAGAGAGAGACCAGCGAGGCGAGAAGGACACTGTTTTGCCAATGACTACTCTCAGCATTCCGTGTTGGTGAAACTAAAAGAAAGGGTAAGGCGATGTTTAGGGAAAGCGAGGGCCGGTGAGGATCTGTCACAGTCTCATGCTCTCCGTGCGGCCTCTGAGCAGATGTGTTCTCACTGCCTCTAACCCTCAGCAAACACCCCTGAAACTAAGGCCTTCCACGGTCTGTAAACGAACCCCTCGCTACCCTCTAGCAGCTCTTGCTTATTGTTCACAATGGGAAAGACACTAAAACAACTTACATTTCTCTTGTGGAGCCGCAGGCGATTCACTGTACGACGGAGCCGGTCGGGTTATATGTGTGCATGTTTGTGTGCTGGAGCCTTGACGCTGTGGTTGCAGGGTACTTAGAAGCGCGCACGTGTCACAGTTATAATTGCGTCTGCACCTGCAGGCAAGCGTGTCACGCGTCCCGGCCTGCGAGAGACATTTTAAAAACACCTGCCTCTTGTTCCATCTTGTTCCACGTAAGAGGATGTTTTTTTCTTTTCCTCATTGGATTCATTTTTCATCTTAATTAAAACATCTTGCACAAGCAGGCTGCTGGTCCGTGGCCAGCCAGAGGGAGTCACTACTGAGCAACGAGGTGGTGGACACTGTACGGACCGAAATTCACCCTCCCTGGTTCACTTGTACGTATGTATTTTACCAGAGTATTCTTCAAGAAGTTTTGGTGAAGCCAAAACAGTTTTAAAAATTGACCCAAATTTTTCAGGCAAAATCAGTGCCCCCCCGCCCCCGCCCCTTCTCTTCCGTCTGCTCCCCTGGGTGCGTTTCTCCTCAAACGAGCGATTTCACAGGGAGAGAGGAGACAGAGATGAATATCGGCGGTAATAATTTGAACGGTGTGTGGAAGGGAGAGAGCTGTGCTAGCGACTTGGCTCAGCTGGTATTCTCTGGGGGCAGGGGTGGGGGTCGGGGTTGGGATTCTTTTTTGTCATACCGTACATGAATCATCTCTACAAGGACGCTGGATATCTCTGTGTTTCTGCTTTCTCCCACAAGCAAACAGGGATAAGAGCTCCCTGATGGTTCCAGTCTGGAGGACTGAAATCTGTGGACAGACTATAGCACGGAGAGGAGGGAGGAGCACGCGCGGTAACCAGAGCTGCCCCACAGGTGAGGAGACTGGTGAGCCTGTAACCAAAGGGTTATGGGGTTTAATCCTAAACTAGGCAACACTGCTGTACCAGAAGGACTACACACACATACACACACACAGACACAAGCAGACAGACAGAGACACAAAAACACACATACTCACAGACAAAGGCACATTCAACACACACACACACACACACACACGCACACCCGCGCGCACGCACACGCACACACACACACACACACACTCTCTCAAGCACAGAGTACAGGTAATCTCTTTTGGAGTGCAAGGCTTGCTATCACAGGGAGAAAAGCCAGGTTGAGTACGAAGGATTTTCAGATCAAGACTGGCTGCCAGATTGTGTAGCTTTGACACAAGAATAGTGAGGGAAGATGTTTGAGAAACACCAATGAATCTGTCTGTTGCAAATTCAAAACATGTTGCTTGCTACTGTCCTAAAGGCTTTATTATGCATTTATATAGAATTAATTACAAATGCATAAATATATATAAAAGGCAATACTTCATTAGCTATTATGTAACACATGTTTTGTAAAAATGACATTCTTGAATGTGGCACGATACATGATATACTTAAGGTCAGTCTTCTGACAAACTCATATTAAATGCTTATGAATTATTTATACAGACTTTCATGCGGGAGTGATGCAAACACCAACACTTGGCTGGCACAGATTTAGGAAGTAGAGCGCTGGACAAGAGGAAGCAGAGGACTGGACAGTTGGAAGTAGAGGGCTGGACAGGGGAAGGTGGGGGGGTTACACAGGAGGAAGTAGAGGACTGGACAGGAGGAAGTAGAGGGCAAAATGATCTTTCAGGTTCTTGTTCTTTTAGAGGAGTTGAAATCATGCTGCTGCTCAGCGCATGAAGGGAGGGATGAAGTGTGGAGAGAGAAAAAGAAAGAGAGTAACAGAGAGGCAAAAATCGATGGGAAATCGATGATAGAGGTAGAATGAAGGAGAACCATCTGGGGCCTTACCAATTCCTCCATTCCACCCGCCTGGCATACAGCTCCTGCCAGAAGTGTGTGTGTGTGTGTGTGTGTGTGTGTGTGTGTGTGTGCACGCACGCATGTGTGTGTATGTGAATGTGTTAATGTAGCAGTCTACAAATTAATATTTCATAGCCGAGACTAAAATCTAAAAAAAAAAAAAAACTGTTTTTTTTTTTTTAAAGCATGGTTTCGTCTGGATGGTGTGAAACAGATTCTCATCTGTAACGGAGGAGCATGCAGAGATACGCTGGTTTTCGGTGATAAGTGATAATGGGCAATATGTAAATTTAAATAATGTGTAAAAGGGTAAGTTATGCTCACAGAGAGAAAGCAGAGACTGTTTCCCTCAAGATGAACATGACGAGCTGTCAGTGTCCGTAGATTCACTGTGTGTGTGTGTGTGCGCGTATGTGTGTCTGTGTCTGTGTGTGCCAGAGGGAAGAGATAGCACTACCAAAATGAGCCATAGAGCCACCTGTTGGTATTTTAAATTTGCATGTTTGACAGACAGGTTCATGCCCATCATTTTCCAGCAGGTCACACTATTCCACCTGCCACCAGGGTTCACCTGAGTCACATGACCCGTTTGCCGAACCGTAGCTTTTTTCTCTGGTTTGAGCGCGGAGAAAGAAAGGGGCGAAAAGGCTAATGCAGCCCCGATTCACAGGAACGACTTATTCCTCTGTATCGGAAACATCGCACGTCCCGTTAACCTGTGAACTATTTCAGCACAGCTTCTCTTCCTCCCTCTCTCCCTCTCCCTCCCCCTCCCCTCTCTACCTCTCCACCACTCCCTCGCTCCCCTGAAATGCCCAGCTACACCTCCCCGTCATCAGTACTGATCCTGTTGTCACAGGCAACAGACTGGACTTCTGTTTTTAGTCTCTTCATGTTCTGAAAGGCAAAGTGGTGAAAATGATATTGTTTCCTTTTCTCTGGAGAACCGGGTGCTGTCTCTGTGTGCGTGTGGGGGGCGAGAAGCGGGTGGTGGGGGCGGTGCCCTGATTCAGAATGGAAGTGTCACGTGACCAGCATTTAAAGGGTTTTTTCATCTCTAAAAAAGACACCATGTGATGTGATTATATCACACTGTCTCAGGCATGCATATTGAAAACGCTTCACAAATGAGAAATCTCCACCTCCATTTTGCCAGTTTTTTTTTCTTGTTTCCTGGCGTTGATGGCGGTGTGTGATGCCACCCCACCTCTCTCTCTCTCTCTCTCTCTCTCTCTCTCTGTCTCTCTGTCTCTTTGTGTCTCTCTCTCTGTCTCTGTCTCTCTCTGTCTCTTTCTCTCTCTCTCTCTCCCTCTCTCTCTCCCTCCCTCTCTCTCTCTCTCTCTCTCAGGTGTGAGTTATGAATGAATGCCTGATTTATGAATCCGCTGAAATAAGTCCAAATTCCCATCAGTCTTTCAGAGGGCACAGCTGGCTGTGCCTTGAACTCCGCTCACCTTTAACACTGCGCTGTAATGTTCATTCTTCACAGCTCAGTGAAGCCATGCAATTCCCCGCAAAAGAATATGAGGGCGCCGTGAGGAGAACAGGCCATTCAGCCCATCCAGACTTTTCATTGATCTTTAAATTAGAGAGTACCCCGCACTGTGTCAAACCTCCACATGAAGATCTTGAGGGTCCGTGCCTCTATTACATGACCTGACAAGCTGTTCCACACGTTGACAAGTCTCTTTGTGGATAAAAAAGACTTGATATCGGTATTTATGTCAGTGCAGAACTCACCTCTGCAAAGGACCACCTGTGTCACCGTTGTTCTACTGACAGAATTCAACCAAATCTTTTGCAGGTAGTTTTGTTAATACTTTTGTGTCCCCTTTCTCAAGGGATTTAGTCTTAAATCTTTCCTCGTATTGTTTACATTTTATATCAGGAACCATTTTAGTTGTTCCTCTATATACTTTTTCAGACTCTCTATAGCTTTCTTACACTTTAGTGCGTAGAACTGCACAACCTACCTTAACCATGGTCTGATGAATGTTTTGTTTAACCTCCTTTGATTAATATTTTAGGCTATAAATCCCACACTTTTCCCCACTAAAAAAATCACCCATTTTACCGCTGCAGCACAATGGCTAGCTCTCAATATCATTTGACACACAAGACTTTTTCAGTGATTTCATAAAGTCTTCTTGAGCACATGCTAATGCTGGTCCTCCTATGAAAAAACCCTGCTATTTTAGTCTGCCCTGCCCTGCCCTGCCCTGCCCTGCCGTGGCCTGTCCAACCCCAGCTTCCCACGCGCCCGCTCTACACGTCTTCACCAATGAAAAAGTCATTATTATTTAGCTAATTTCTCCATCACACTACAGTCCCGTTGCACTTCAGTTCCCAGAACAGAGCAGAGCTGGGCGTGCCAGATAGCACATTGCTAATCACACTGAAGCAGATATAAATCCAAATTCCACCGCTGGAGACAAAAGTGGCTGAGCACATAATGGCACATAAAGATCAGCTGAGTGCATTGGGTCTCCTTTTATGCCTTTGACTTATCAAGGATGCTTTACTAAAGAATAAGGAGCAGTGAGATTTTAATGTGCGCTTCTGCAGCTGATCAGCTGAGGCGATGCACTCAGGCCCGGCGACCAGCCATTTAACGATTGAACAAATGTCCGCGTTTGGAACGCCTGCTCGCGTTCTGAGTCGGGAGCAGGGCGCCGAGATGCCGAATTAGCCTGCTCGCATAGTGACATACCGGCGCTGCGGTCGTGAGTGCACGTTGTTATCAGGCCTTCGTTGTCAGGGCGCTGGTGTACGGCACACTGCGGCGATGTTAAATTCACAGCGTTTATGCGATATGCCCTTTAAAGGGCACACTGTTCTTTCTCAGACGTTCAGACAGTTAGCATAATTCCCCCGCAAAGGCGCAAGGCCATCCGGAGCGGTGTTCCGCGGCTGTTCATTTAATTCACGAGAAACATTACCCTCTCCGTTTCTTCCTGTCGTTCGGTTTTCGAGGCAGTGACGGGCACGAGCGACCGTGTGGAAGCAGGTGTTTACACCGACCTCCCAATTCTCCTCCTCTCTCTTCAAAGTGAGAAATGGAAAAAAAATGGAAACAAAGAAAACAAAAACCCGACAAACAGGGATAAATGACGAAGACCAACGGTGTCTCTTTCTATATATATATATTTTGCTTTGAAAGGAAAGCAAATATAGTCTGTTTAAACCTCAGATTTCAGTGCCTGCTCACACCGACTGGATGAGGTAAATTTCAGTTCTGACTCATACCGTGTGCCATAATTATTAAAAACAATTGAACAGCCTTTTGATACTGATACCTTCTGTTGTAAGAAAAAGTGCACAGAAGAATGTAATTTGAAATACAGTGAATGTGAAACAGAACAAAACAGAGGAAAGCCATCAGTCCAGTTATTCAAAGAAAGGAGCAGAGGGAGTGCAGGACAGCCAGGATTGTGATCAATGAAGACTTTCCCTACTCGGGCGACGTCTCCAAAGGGTGAGATGGGGTGAGACTGGCATGTTCAGCAAAGACAGATGCTCCTGATTTGTGCATGTTGCTTCATTTTCAGCCTTTTGAGACTCAGTAACATTAGTGACAGACCTGTGCATTTGGTATACCCATCCCTCTTACCCCCCAAAACAGCAGCTGCTACCTCGATGGCCTACGTTCATTGAATGCGAAAACAAGCAACAACAATTTTTTCCCACCATCCACATTCAGGTATAAACAAATAATGAAATTGACTCTGTTATTAACTGCAGAACAGCTCTTGTGGGGTGTAGATGTGGAAACCCTGGGGTGCTGTGGGATGCTCCTGCTCTGGCCCAGCTGGGGCAGGCCGATGGTAAATTAACAGCACAGCCAGGTCATGCTGCACTCGCGCCCATTCATCATAGCTGGAGGGGAACTCGTCTCATTAAAACTTCCCCGTTTGTAAAAAAAAGGCTTTTGGAAGTTCTCGCTGGGGCTTCATGGTCGAACGCTCGCGTTCATGGCGTTGCGTTCCCCGCGTCAGGCTCCCGGAAGCTTCCCCGCGATCACGTGCTCCTCGCTTGCTCGTTTTCCAGGTCGTCAGGCTTTTTTCTTTTTTTTTTAATTTATTACGCGCCGGGGAAAAAAATCGAACGAAGACGGCGGCTGCAGGTGCTCGTTTTCGTCTGCCGATCAGCGGCTCTCGCCGGCTGGGAAAGGCCCTACTCATCGCTCATCGTCGGTTGCTCGTCCGCTGCTCGTCCGCACGCCACTACGGTTCGGGGGCGGTGGAAATGAAGGCCAGTCCCGAGAGGGGCCGCGGTGCCAGAGAGCGTCAGCGCTCCTCCCGAGAGACCGGATGAGCCGGGGGGGGGGGGGGGGGGAGCGGAGGGTGAAGCGGCAATGTAGCGTGGGGGGGGGTCATGCGCTAGGGCCTGGGGGGCCTGCCGGTTTGACTTGGTTACCCTTGAGCCACACGTCTTACCTCAATTGCTTCCGTAAAACAAACGATAAGAAGGAGCCGTATAAATTGGCTGCCAAATATATATGACAAACACCCCGTTAACTGCCGTGCGCTGAGCAAACAGGTAATGTTTCCTGGCGACAAGATGACTAATGCCTACGAGCGCGTGACTATCAGTCCACTTCCGCCCTAATACATCAGCGTGCCAAGATTCGCCGGACAAGCAGAGAATCAAGAGCTCCATTAGCCCATGTGCCCAATTTAGGACAATATGAAGCAGGCTTTCCTCTTGTTTTTTTTTGCCTGTGACTCAGTGTTTTTCATAGCCTTTTAAAACTAAGGCTAAGAGCAACCTGCACAGGGAGGTGATGGAGCAGGTACACGGACTAAATCTATACGATATACCAGACAGGGGAAAAGAAAAACAAAATGGTTAAAAAAACTAGGAATTTGCAAAACAAACAGAAAAAACTATCATAGTGCTTTTTGCTTGCTGAACGCTTTATTGTTTTTGTTTTTTTTCCTTCTTCTGCTTCTTCTTCTGAAAGAGTCAAATCATGTAACAGCTGTGTCTATGAAGACCGGAGCAGCAAAAATGAGCAATGAGCTATGCTAAGGCTGACAGCCAATCACTTTTGGCTCTAAAGTCTGTCGGATCAGCCTCAGCTGTGCTGCCTCTAGCTGGGGCTGCTGTCCGTGGCCCCCAGGCTTCGGGAGAGAGCAGAAAGCTGTGACATCAGTACGAAGAGAGTGAGACCCTTTACCAAAAGGAGGTTAAAAGAGTGTGATGGTGGCAGGGTTGGGGGAGGAGCTGTGAGGGTGGCTCCTCCCCCAACCCTGCCACCATCACACTCTTTTTGCCTCTGTTTTGTAAAGGTTCTCACAAGTAGCCGTGGACAGGATTGGAATGTATTCCCGGCCGCGATGGGAGTGAGATGACAGCCAATCATTGAAGTGCAGTTTGTTTTCTCTGGCTCTGGTTGCAAATGCCATTTCTGCACTCCCTGCTCCCTCTCGCTCAGATATGACATCACACAGCTGCACACAGATGGCAAACAACCACTTTGGTCCCAAGGCATTTCTCCAGCATTGCATGTGCTGTGCCGCCCCGCAATCAGCTCTCCCCATTCTGTGTGTACATTTCCTATGTAATGTTGGGTTTAGGGCTTTAAGAAACCGGACTGCTCATTATTTTAAACACACCATGCCTCTCATTCGCTGTACCACAGCTTTAATGGATCACAGGAAACGTGAGTAAATTGTAGCACATCATTTGTCACATGTGATGAGCACATTATACCTATATATAGACCTGCTGTAATGACATCACACGCCATTAGCCTTTGATCGAGTTTTATTATTTATGAAAAAAATAAATCGTGTAAAAAAAACTTGGAACGCCGATGCCGGTCGGTGCACGACAGAGAGTGTGTCACACACTCCCACAGTCTACAGTCTGTGCGCTTGTGTTCACTTGACGGCAGCACGCACCGCTGCGCTTTAGGCTTGGATCTCGGATCAAACGAGATCTGAGCTCTTCGGAGAAGAGATCTCATTCCTGTCACATAGCGTGTCTCCCACCTTTCCGAACAGGCCTTTCTCAGAAGAGCGTGTGTGTCCAGATTGCATTCTCTGTGTTATCGTGTTTCGCACTGACACGGCTCGATGCCTGAAAGAGCCAACACGGGGAATTAGTCCAGATAACAGAAAACAGAAACCCTTTGTGGTTTCATAGCTTTTTCACCCTCGTGCATGGTGCTCAGCCCTTGTCTCTAGTAAATCTGGATGAATAAACAGGCTCTACATAACATGTGTGGCATACAGTATATGTTTCCCTCAAGTAAGGGTTTTACCAATGTGAATACCTCAGTTTTTTTAGGATATAAATAGCCTTATGTCAGGATTACACTTCAATCACCAGCCTCAGCCGTCTGTTTGATTTATTCTCATGTAATTGGCTTTCCAATAAGGATGGGGTATAAATATAAATGAAATATATAAGGTTACGTGTCTCCCTCTCCCTCTTATGTCCTGCTTTTATTGCTGCTCGTTTGTGATGAATGAATCTCGACAGCCGAAGAATCAGAGCAAAAGAGAGCCTGATCAGAACCTCGGACCTGATACTTCAGAGCTTAATTATCATACCTCCAGCTCTTCAGAACGAGCATGCGTCTATGTGTCTAACAGAGAAGGCGAATAACTCTGCGGTCAGCGTCTGTGCTTTGGGGGGGGGGGGGGGTCGCAAAAGGTGAATGACACATTCCAACGCCGCCGTTACCGCGTAGAGAAAATGTGGGGTATTCCGAGTTCTACTGTCCTGGAATTCCGTGGAATTATAAACGCGCTAACCTTCGCACGTTTTCAGAAGATTCACAGGTTTGCCTGTCTTTCTCCATATGGTGGTCCCTCCATCTCTTTTTCCAGTCAGTTAGCCCAGGGACCAGAACTCTGAACGGACTGGGGTGGGTGCGCAACCGTTTATTTACAAAAAGCGTTTTCTTCTTTAGTGCGTTTATATAGCCGCGCCTCAGCCTCAGCCGGCTCATTAGGGGCCCAGTGCGTCCTGTCTTTGTTTTTATTTTGGTGCAGGCCAATACTGAACTTTTCCACATCTCGCTACAAAATTGAATAATTACACCCATGGTTTAAGCACTGTGTACAGGCAGAGAAAACACACGAGATTTAATTGGCTGCTTTTCAAAAAGAGAGGCAGCGAAACAGCTGTTAACACTGACCTCACTCATTACAGCCTGCCATCGCGCACAGAAATCTGCTGATTCGAGCGAAGAAAATTGGGTGCAAACAAGTTTGTGATTCGTCCCGGTAAATGGGCGCACCACGATGACAGCCATTAAATCATTATTGCGCTTAAAGTCAGCGAGTTCTTCCTCGTTTTGCCGTGATTATTATTTTGCGGTTATTACTCGTCGAAAAAAAAGGGACGGATGACTCACTCCATCTCGCGCTGTGAGGTTCCAGGGCTCCCGGTCACATGACACGGAAGGCCTCCCCCCCCCCCCCCCCGAAAAGCGGCCGAGCTCGGCCAGATGGACGTGCGTTCTACGCCACGGACGCGCCCGCGCTGTCGGGTGAAGGCTGCGGCTAGCCGCTACTCGGCCTCGGCGAAGCCTCATTTATCCGGTATGATTATTATCACACCGCGTTTATTACGGTAACCTGCCAAGGAACCGCAGGTGAAGTTTTGCCTCCGCTAGATCTAGTACAATACATCAAACGATGACATTTATGTTAAACGTTACGCAGGTAGTTTGGGACGTGCACAGATTACATAAATGCGGGAAGGGGGGGTGGGGATAGGGGGGACAGGAGGGATTGCGATTGCGGACTGAGAGGGTACGGAGAAATTGCGATCGCGAAGGTCACCTGTGTTTCAATAAGATCACAGCAGCCAAAGGGCAGGGGGCATATGCTTCTCCATATGCTGGTGTCAGTCTGTGCATGTGCTGGCAGAGAGTGGATGAAAAAAATGAAAAAGGAAAAACTGATGTGATGACCAGCTCCCCAGGAAGAGACGCAGGAAACCCCAAGGATGTGACAGCAAAGACAGGTTCAATCGGTGACATTTATTGACCAATGTGAGAGCTTCTCATGGGCAGCCCAAGGGAACTATGGAGAACTGTCTGACACATCAATCTTATATTGGCAGTAATCAGAATCCCCACACGTTGGGCATGCCCATAGAATGTATCCACCAATTACTTCTCACCGCTGTGATCTTCAAAACACAGCTCTCCGCTGATTACCTCATCTGGCCTTGAAGTGGCTGCGCCTGGCTGCGCAATTGGTCATAGGATGGAGAATAATAAAAGAAAAGAATAATAGCAAGACTGTCTCCTCCAGCCACCAGACCAGGGGGTGAGGTTAATCTAAGGCTACCAGATGGGCAGAATACACAAGGGAATACATAGGATGAAATAGAAGACATTTATGTACCTGTTTACCACTCCAGACCTCTACAAAGCATTCCCTTTGTTGACTCGAGGCCTAGCTCCCTCCTCCTGGGAACACCCGACCGGCTGCAGCTGTGACAGTCTACCAGCGTCTAGAACTCAGCAGGGGGAATACAACACCGCTCTTCCGTGAAGAAGTCAGCTGACTCTCGCTTTGCTGATAGAAGTGGAAAACTGAAGCGTGGTTCCAGATAACGACATAAATGCTTGATCTGGTTGAGATGTGGAGACCGGGAGGGCCGTGACACACCGATAATACCAGCTTCATGCTTCCCTTTTCACTGGGCGGCTGCTCGTGCTCTGTGGATGATGGCATCACCATCTTGAAAGAGTGCGATGAAGATGATCACTCAGTACCCGCACGTAATGACTGACATCAACTGTAGCCACGAACCATTCAGCCTCACTCTGAATTGAGCCAGTTGAGGATGAAGAGTGAACATACACATGAAAATATCTGTAATATTTTGGAGGGATTGCGAGTGTGAATCCCTGTTCATATCCCTGTGCATGGCTATGAACCCAAGCTGCACATGTGCTTCATCTGTTCATAATTTCCGGATCTGTGTGAAATGTGTCTTGTGGCTCTAGGTCATATCCACACACTCAAACTACATGTGCCTGCCTGACCTAGCCAATTATGGTTAATTCGACTTAAAAAAAAAAAAGATATTTAAAATATATTTTGTACTCTGTATAATTGCTAGTGCTGTGACAGTGATGCAAAAGACAAATATAAACACCATGGGATGGTCATTAAATATAATTTGATAGACTGGCCCATTGCCTGGTCCATTCAGAAGCTCAAAAAACACGTCCTTGAATGAAGAAAATAATTTGAACACATCTGAAATCCCTCATCTTTTATTCAATGCAACCTTTAAGTGATCACCTAATGTCCACTTGAACAGCATTTGCGAAGACGTGACCAAAATATCTGAAAGGCTAAAACCCGAGTGTTTTTGTCGTTAATACTTCATTGGACTTTTGAGGAAAGTAATGTTCTCACAGAGGAACTACAAATTTGTAAAAATATATATATATATATTGACAAGTCACCTGCACCTTGGCCATAATGATTATATTCGCATTACTTGAGAGCGACTGACAGCAAAGTGTTCACCGACTCCTGCTGTGCACCAAATACTGAACAAATTGCCCACCTGAGTGAACACACCTACAGTGTGGAATCATTAATGGTCATATTTAATATAAAGATAGCATTATGTTTTCAGGAATTTAATTGAATAACACATCACATCGGTTTATGTTGACCCAGATAAATTCATGATTGCGTCTTTCTGTACCAAACAGGCTCGGAAAACAAGGTTCTACTGCCCCTTAGTGTCTATTGTAGGAAATACATTTTCATCAAAAAGGCTTCAGGTTGGAAGACAACTCAGCTTGGTATGCTTGTATTTGAGCTCAAGGAGGTAAAACATGATAATTGCCTTGCAGCGCAAATACACTGTCCTCTCCTTAAATGTAGCTATCTTTTGTTGTGACCTGTTTTTTAAGTGGGACCATACTGATCACGATTATACAATGATCAGTAATAGTTAACAGAGTGGAGCAAATGATGCATTCGAACATCGCCATAACTGCGTCGAGAAAATATGGGGTATTCCAAGTTCTATTGTCTTTGAATTCCATGCAGCTATAAACACACAAACGCTTCGCACATTTTCAGAAGTTTCACAGGTTTACCTGCCTTTCCCCATGTGATGGTCCCTTTGCCAGAAAATTCTGACACGCGGACGCCCCAATCTCATGGCTGAGAAATTAAAGGGCCGGGAAATGCCAGGAACGCTCTGAATCACTTTCGCACATTCGCCGTTTCAGAGATGGGATTTTGGCGCACGATTCGTCGACGGGAGCCAGCCTCCTCCACCCGCGACGACCAGCTCGCGCGCTAATTCTGTCCAGTGATTAAGGCTGACACCTCCGAGGATGGAGGCGTACGCGCGTGGGACTGTGGGGATGCACTTCGCGAGCCCTGGCTGCGCACGTGACGACGCGAGGAAACGGCGGAACACGCCCGGCGATTCACGTCGACTCGTCACGCGCGCTTGTCTCCCGGAGTGAAACCACGACCCGTTTGAAACCCTTCGCCCTGAGCGCACAGTATGGTTTCCCCCATATACTTCGGATCTGCGTTTTGCTAGCTGGCACTTGCCGATTTTTGCTTGCAGTCTGTTGGTTCTCTTCGATATGCGTGGCCTTTGTTTGCTCAGGCCTAAATGTACAGTGTGCAAACCATAATGGAATTCAGATTGCGTAAACAGATTGTCATGCTTTGTGTATTGCTTATTCCTTATTCGCTAAGATATCTTTTCAGAAATGATGCGCGTGGGTATATATTGATGCACTCGGGTTTATTTTCTTCCTCAAGGCTGTAACGGCTGCATCCCGACCTAGATTCAAACTCACAACTTTCTGGCTACAAGCCCAGTTCAGCCCCCTAACAATGAGTCCTTAGCGATACACTGGAATATGGTGTGCATCTTTGCGCAGGCTTTGTACACATTAATCCATTAATAACTAAGTGGGAAAGCTAGGAAGACTGACACCAGAAGATGAGAGAATGTTGCCCAGTATGTGAAGACAATAAGAACAGAAGGTGGGGTGGGTTGTGTACCGGCTGTGATTTTTGGCCTCAGCTTGTGGTCCTGTAGGGCAGAGGGCTTGGAAGTTTCTAGTTCTCTCAGGTAATTTTATAAAACAGCTCAGAGCTGTGGCTCGTAAAATGTTTAGCAGCAACTTTATAGCACTTACGTAAGCTAAAACTCCCTATTAACCTCCAAGTGTTCTGTTTACTTTCCGTGACATAAAAATGTGCATTCAGTCACTTAGTTCTTTGCAGGAAACAACTGCACAACAATGTTTACTGTGATTTCTTTGACCACAGAGGTACAGTGTTAGATGGCAGTGTGACAGACTGCAGTAATTTCATACAAGACATTTTCTCCAGAAGATAATACTTGTTATCTTTTCTGTATTTAACATTTTGCCACATGCCACAGGGTTAATGGAGAAAGAAAGAAACAAAAAGATGAGCGATCAAATATTCATCACACAACTGGCACTTCTGTGCAAAAAACAAGATTTTTAATATTTTAGACAGGAATTAGTTCTGAACCCGTTAATAAATGGCTTGAAGACAATGGTGTTATAGGGGATGGACAAGTTTTGAGAGGTGCTTTTGATCTCAGAGGCTTTGTGGTAAAGTTGATTAGGAGCACATAGTTCTGTCAATATTGTAACTTTGACAGGCAGATCTTTCAGTCTAGTCCAGTGGCAACTAATTCAAAAAGAACAAAATGTACAGGACATGAAAGCTAGTGACAATGCATGCAATGTTAAATTTGACTTGTATATTCAGCCAGATTTTATATTTTTATGCTTGTCAGCCTCGATTGTCTCCATGCATCCTTCATGACCTGCTCTAGGGCATTTTCTCTCTTGATATTGCCCTGTTTATTTATCTTTTGGTGAATCGCCAGAAACATTTAACGCATTTAGAACTAAATAGATGCACCATCCCATTTCAATTCCTTAGGAATGACACAGATGAAAAGCCCCTAAGATCAGCCCAGACAGTGATCAGGTAAGTGGACACTGTCAGAAAGAGAATGCTGCCCCTCTTAATGGGGGACAGAACAATTTGCTAATGTTGTATGGCCATTGTTTCTGCTCCTCAGACAAAAAGTTGGATATATTTATGCACTAACAATTACTGCGGAACAGGCGGCATATCTCAAAGTCCTCAAGAGTTCTTCCATTTCAGAATTGAGAGTTTTCCTCAAAATCTCTTGAAGCACCATTATCTATGCCATTACTCTGAGCTTATTATTTACTTTGGGACCTTCATTCCTCTGTCAATGATGAGGTTTGAAAGTACTCATGTCCTTCAAATGGCATGTTAACATTTTTTTTTTTTTACAACATTATGAACTTATGTGGGAGAGACACCAACTCCATTAAGCATATTTAAGTGTTGGCTGTTTCTTTCCACCTCCCGTTCAGGGAGATTAGGGAATTTAATTTTATGGTCATGACTACAAGAAGGTTGAGGAGTTGGTCCCTGCATTTAGTTTCAAGTCTGAAGCCCCAATTGCCCCACATGATATTTCTGTAAAAAGTATAACATACACAACAAGAATGTATGTAAATGGTGACTGAAAAAAAGTTCCTGATCCTGGTCCATTGTGATTCTTCTGCTTATGCAGTCTTAATAAATCATCAGTCTGCACAGCTAGTCGATCTAGGTATTCATTGCCTGAACAGGAACAGCCCAGGATTCAAACTTTATCTGTATTAAGCACGAAAACCTTATTGTCTGTTACCTCTTACAAGAGTAAAAGGTATTTGGCACAGCAGTTATAATCCTTCACCCCTCTTTCTCTTATTTGTAGAGCCACAGCAGTGTTGGGAGAGCAAACATGAAAGGAAGTATTATCAGTGTTACCAAGCTATCCAGACCAGACACTCCCATCTTTCCAGGATAAGCTGGCGAGTATGGGTGCTAGACAGCAGTGCAGACCTTCAATTTTTATAGGAAAAGGTTCTACTCCAGTGCTTTGTTTTTAGGTTTTTTGTAAAACAATTTTACTTTGACCAATTGATCAAAAATATTGTGCATCACATTGTTGCATCTAGTTAGATAATATTGGGTGTCCCACAGTATAGGGTCCATTTCCTAAGATATTATTCCCTGTGCATAATGACAACAGCACTCCCCTTGTCTGCTGGTTTGATTGCTTTTTTGTTGTTGTTGTTGTTTTTGAGTGCTTTTAGGGATTTGGTCTCCTCCAGGGCCAGGGTGAAGGTTAGGGTTACCGCTAGGGTTAACCCTCCTGTTATGTTGCGGGTCAAATTGACCCTTTTTAAAGTTTGAAAATCTAGGAAAAATACTTAAAATTATTTTTTCAGTATGAAACTTCTTCTACTGGCCTTAATTAGTGTAATCAACATTTTAAATGAAAATGGTTCATTTCATGTATTTGCAAACCCCCCCTGTATGGGGATTGACCCGGGAACATTTTTGCTGTACCTAAAAAATGAACAGAACAGGAGGGTTAAGGTTAAGGTTAGGGTAACGGTTAGGGTTAGGGTTACGGCTAGAGTTAGGGTTAGGATTATGGCTAGGGTTAGGGTGACGGTTACAGCTAGGGTTAGGGAAATGGTTACAGCTAGGGTTTGGGTTAGGGTTAGGGTTACAGCTAGGGTTTGGGTTAGGGTTAGGGTTAGGGTTACAGCTAGGGTTAAAGTTAGGGTTAGGGTTACAGCTCAGGTTAAGGTTAGGGTTAGGGTTACACCTAGGGTTTGTGTAAGGGTTAGGATTATAGCTAGCATAAGGGTTACGGTTACAGCAAGGGTTAGGGTTAGGGTTAGAGCTTGGGTTAGGGTTAGGGTTACAGCTAGGGTTAGAGCGTGGGTTAGGGTGAGGGTTGCAGCTATGGTTAGGGTTAGGGTTACAGCTAGGGTTAGGGTTAGGTTTACGGTTAGAGTTAGGCCTAGGGTTATGTTTAGGCTTAGCATTACAGTTCGGGTTAGGGTCACAGTTAGGGCTAGGGATTGGGATAGTTGATACTTGAAATCAACAAGTCTGAGGATGAAGGCGAGTTTATGGCTATTTTCTGCAGTTCTACAAAAAGTTACTATATGGTTCTCATAATGATTTTTTATGAGCAAAATATTTTCCATAGTAGCATTTGTACCTATGGCCCTTGTAAAATATAATTAAAATGCATATTTTTTCAGGGAATTTTTTTCTTTTAAAAATGTTTTTAATGGCCTCAAACATTATTTTCAGTTTTTCTTTTTTTCACAACATTTACCTTGTTTTCCATCCCTTTTAATGTTTCTGTAGTTTTCCAAGTTATCTATTGCTTCAATTAGGGTTAAGGGCTAAAACTCGGGTTGGGGTTAAGAAAACAGTAAGTCTGGGGATTATGGCGAGTTCACGGCTGTGTTCAGCAGCTTGAAAAAAGCTTAGTCCATGAGTTTGGTAATGATTTTGAATGAACCAGATATTTTATATAGGAGCATGTGTACTTATGGCCATTGAAAAATGTGCAATAAGTACATATTTTCTCAGGAAAAACTTTAAAAAAACAATTTTATGACCTCAAAACATATTATTTTGCATTTGTATTATTTTTATTCATTGTATTTACCTTGTTTTTCATCCATTTTCAAATGGGTTTTCTGAAGTTTGCAAAGGGTTATCTATGGCTTCAATTAGGGTTAAGGGCTCAAACAAGGGTTAAGTTAGGGTTAGGGTTTGGAAGACGATTTGTCTGGTGCTTAAGGTGAGTTCACTGCTGTGTTCAGCAGCTTGAAGAACGGTTAGTACATGGGTTTGCTAGTGATTTTGAATGAAACAGATATTTTCTATAGTAGTTATTATTACCCTTATTTAGATGGACGATAAATAATTGCAATAAGGACAACAGAGAAAAAAATGTCATTTCTGTAGCACATATAACTGAAAATCATCAAGAAATAAGTTCAGAGTCCTGTACATTTTAGTGCTGCCTGGTTCTGAAGGCTCCTGTGCATCAGTATGAATCATTACTGTGTGCTTTAGCACTATCCATCAATGTATGTGTGTGCATGTTTGTGTTTAGTATACACTCAACAAATGTATTAGTGTGTTTGTGTTTAATGCACTGTAAATATACTCCACAGATGCATTACTATGTGGTTGTGTTTAGTGTAAATACACTCACCAGATGCATTACTGTGCGTGTGTGTGTGTGTGTGTGTAAGTGTATATACACTCCACAGATGCATTACTGTGTGTGTGTGTGTGTGTTTAGTGTATATACACTCCACAGATGCATTACTGTGTGTGTGTGTGTTTAGGGTATATACACTGCACAGATGCATTGCTGTTTGTTTTTAGTGTATATACACTCCACAGATGCATTACTGTGTGTGTGTGTGTTTAGGGTATATACACTCCACAGATGCATTACTGTGTGTGTGTGTAAGTGTATATACACTCCACAGATGCATTGCTGTTTGTTTTTAGTGTATATACACTCCACAGATGCATTACTGTGTGTGTGTGTGTTTAGGGTATATACACTCCACAGATGCATTACTCTGTGTGTGTGTAAGTGTATATACACTCCACAGATGCATTTCTGTTTGTGTTTAGTGTATACACACTCCACAGATGCATTGCTGTTTGTTTTTAGTGTATATACACTGCACAGATGCATTGCTGTTTGTTTTTAGTGTATATACACTCCACAGATGCATTGCTGTTTGTGTTTAGTGTATATACACTCCACAGATGCATTGCTGTTTGTGTTTAGTGTATACACACTCCACAGATGCATCGCGGTTAGTGTAAGTGTATATACACTCCGCAGATGCATTACTGTGTATGTGTGTGTTTAGGGTATATACACTCCGCAGATGCATTACTGTGTGTTTGTGTTTTTGTGTGTATACATAACACTGATGCACTGTTGCTCCAGAGTGAGTAACGCCCGCATTATGTGTTTGTACAGATGTGTTTTTCACTGGACCATTTCAGATGAATGCCTGAGCTGAGATCGCAGCGCCCCCCGGAGGGTGGCGGTGATCCCGCTACAGAGCAGGAGAGAGGAGCAGCCGTGTGGCGCTCATCGGGGCTCTGTAACCACGGGGGTCTGCCCGGCGGCCTGGCATCACGCGGGGCGAGAGGAGTCGCTCGGGCGTGCCCTTCAGGCCGTCCTGCGCAACGGGGAGCGGAGGCCTACGCTGTGATGGGGAAAAGCACAAACTAAGCAGATACGTTCCACCGGTTTTTAACCGTTTTGTCGGGGATGCAATGACACACCCCACATTGCCAGAATGTGAATGGACTGCAATATCTATTTTGAGCACTTGAGGGCAGCAGAGGCTTTTGCAGCTGTCCGAAAAACCTGGGGACATCAAAAGCTTCTCTCTATCTTCTGCCAGACAAACCTTAAGCGGGGAATTAGAATGAATCTCAGACAATTGGTAATTAATACTGAGACAAGATTGGTTGAGTTTAAAAAATAATAATAATAATAATTACAACAGTTCTCTGGGATCATCAGATTTCCCATTGAAAAACCTCAACCACAAAGACACAAGCACACAAGCACACAATCACTGCACGAGAGTCTTTTTTTTTCTCCAATGGGCTTCAAACATCGTTATCTGCAATATGTAAATAGCAGGGGCTGCTATGGCTAAAGCCAGGCAGGTATTAGTTCTGTGCCTGGGATGTGATGCAGCCGCATGAAAACAAATTGTGTGAGCTGACCTTTCAGCAAATCCCTGACGTAGGTCTGTGGATGGGGTGAGAGGAGAGAAACTGATAATAAGAATTTCTGAAAAGATGGAGTTTGTGGATGTGCTTCCACTAAGGAGAGGATTTTCAAACTAACACAATGTCGCTAATACTAATATCTGTGGTGCCTTTGTATGTTTTGTTATTCAGTTCAAAAATACACATACTGGAGTTCTGATGTTCCTAAATGGCTAATGAATTAGCCATTACCGGTCCCTTCCATCAGGGAAATGTGAAGCTTCCTGAAGGCCATGTTAGGGTCTGGGTGGTCCAACAAAAACAAATTCCCTGGGTTTGATTTTACTCTTAAATTTATTTTGTAAACCTTAAAATGTGCTTGATCCAGAGAGCTGTAAATTAACTGGGTTAAAATTATGTAAGTATCATAAATGCTGGCAATTAAGGAAAACTATTTTATTACAGTGGGAATTGACGTGAAAGCCTTTGTTGTTGCTTTGGCTATATTAAAATGACTCCAGACAAATGTTCCTGATTCATCTTATTCTGGAGATGACTCAGCCCTTTGTTCATTTCCTAGGTAACGGTGAAGATGCTGCTCTCGAGTGAAACAGAATTAATATTGTGGAAACGGTGGACCGAGGCTCTGAAGCTTTGGTGAGAGAGGATTTTTACATAAATGAAATCTCTCTCTAAAACTCGGAAATAAAGATAATGAATTGAAAATGACCATATGAACATAAAGCTAAATACTATAATATTAATGAGGTGAGTCTTCTGTTGATCTAATAAGATATTGAGCTTATGGAATCACTATAATAACCATACACTGAGAAAATTCATGAACAGAAGAAAGGGGCATTATATATTTTACGAAATTATCATTATTATTTTTAATTCGGTCAAGTGCTATTTGTCTTCTTATGTAAGATTTATCTACTGTTATGACTTGGTAAGGAATAGATATGGATTAGTTATTCCCTAATACATGAAACCATAGAACTGAAAGAGAATGTACTTTCTTCATGTCACTTAATATTATTATACTTCAAGGGTGTGAATTTCAGTTCTTGCAGCATGAGTGTGCATGCATGTGTTTGAGTGTGTGTACCTGCCTTTACACTATGTGTGAAAGTGTGCACACGTGAAAGAGTGCACATAAGCATGTGTAAGCGTGTGCCCATGTGTGCAAGGGTCTAAGTGTGTGCGTTTGTGTGTGTGTGTGTGTGTGTGTGTGTGTGAGACTTCCTGCAGGGTTGTGGCACTCACTCTATTTTGTCTGCCTTCCAGGGGTTAATACACAGAACAAATACCTCTTCTTTATTTCCTACTCACCCCCCCCCCCCCCCCCCCCAGCCCCCACTGAGCTATTCCCATAGAGACAGTCCTTGACACCTGTCTGTCATTCCTGTCTCAAAATTATGTGAGGCCCCAGCCTTCAGAGTTAGTCAAACCAGTGTGATATGAGGATATTCTCTCCCCACCTCCCTCCAGTGAGGTCCTCAGGTTAGCGAATGTGCCTCCTGCTACGTGCTGCTAGCTCGCCGCTGAGTCGTTTCCCTTCCGTTTCACTCTCGTGAGTTTTCCGGAGGTTTGTGGAACAGAGTGCGTGTATTCCGTACCTGCGCATTCCACCGACGGCATCCCGCTGCAAGCCCCGCCCACTGACGGCGAGACACGGCAGGCCGTTTGCATTAGCCGCGCCGCTGCGCTAAAAGTCTAAAATCGTACGTCGCATTACTTTACAGCCATTAAGCGAACGCACTTATCCCGTGTGATTTACAAGACGAAGCACGTAAGCACTTTAACACAGGACTCAAAGTGCAGCTGCTGAATAAAGAAGGATAACAGACGTATTTAAGAGTCATTAGCCATGTGAGAAACGCTAGACTCGACTCAGCAGTCATTAGCCAACTACCCTGACATATTCAGACTTTTCCAGCCGTTCGTGTAGTTGCATGGCTGCGTAGATCAGAGATCAGGGGTCAGTCGTATTTGTTGATATGGAGTTGTGAAAAGGCTCTGTGAGGTGACTAATGTTCTGCTCTGTTACCGTGTTTTACAGGCTGAAATTTCAGCATCGTGTTTTTCCTCCAGGCCCCTCGTTTGTGTGCGACCCTGAGGGAAAAACACGGCTACAGGTCCTTTGTCTCACAGACATGTAAAGATTCATACTTTCCCCAAGAAACGTTCCCCTAGCGACAGTTTGGGTTACAAACACTCCAAAGGGAAACAGGCTGAGGGGACATCAGCCAAGTGAACTGTATGTGTGTGCATGTGTGTGTGTGTGTGTGAGAGAGAGAGAGAAAGAGAGTGTGTGTGAAAGTCTGTGTGATATGTCTAAACAAAGAGTGTGTACACACTACATAGGGTATACTACTTAGTACCTGCTAGTTAGTATGTACTACACGGCCCATACCACTTAGTTCATACTACCCAGCGTATATTACACAGTAATTACAGTAGTAGTAGTAGGTGCTAAGTGTACCCATCCTTGGTACACAATTGTGCACAATTACAGCAAAGATTTTGAGGGCCCCTGTCAGGGATTAGTAGTCAACATTAGTAGTCTACTCTCCTTGGGCCACAGAGAGAGGACTGGTGCTATTTTGTGTTTTTATTATAAAAGTTACATCAAGTTCATCTTTGAGTTAGTCATCTAGGATAACTCGATTTACTCGCATGAGACAAGCTGGTTTGCTATTGAACCCTGTCCAGCGTCATTGATGTTCAGGTTCCAAACAGAATGGGTATTTGTCTTTCAGAACCTGCTAGCCACCCATTGGTTAGGGTTGGCTCACCGTTATCTGATGAGCTTAATCGCAAGTTTCTCATTGGTTAGTCAATTAAAGGGGCCACATTCTATTCCAGGCCAAACCATGGAACTAAAAGGGGGAATTAGTGGGCAGCTCTTTAGTGGCTGGTGCACTTATGCACTTTTATTTGAATGAACATTTGACCACGAAGCAGGATGTCTGTAATCAGTGGAAGGTTCAGGAAAAAAATGTGCAGAAACATTTACACCAGACTGTCATTGCAGAGGCACCCACCAGATTAGGCTACGATTCAAGGACACCACAGACAAGAGGCTCAAACAAATGAAAAACAATATCTGTACTTAGAACCTGTGCATTTTAGGCCTTTAAAACCTTTGAAGTGTATACTAAAGACAATGCTACTCAGATCTCAGTGTTGGTAAGATAACAGACATGATGATAGTTTACTGGCTTTCTGCTGTACAAATAATCCCACGTTGATATATTTTTTAAATGTCATTCAGGCACGAGGTATTCCTGTGATAAAAGCAATATTGAGTGCTGTGCTTCATGTAATACAACTTTAAGGTCGTTTCAGTAAAAGTAGGACACAGTTCTAAATGTACATTTTTTAATTTAAAAATACAACAGTCACACACAAAAAATAATAGATCTCAAAAAACGTACACTGCTTTGTTCACAGACAGACAGAACTAAGTTGTGCTCGTGAGGGAACACATTAAGGCACAGACCTGCCCTTTGAAAGGCGGGATTCGGAGAGCCTGGCGACGGTCGCCCGGCAACGCATTCCAGCAGAGAGCAGCGCTCCATCACCACAAACCCCTGAAAGGATCTGCAGACGATCATTCAAACCGGGGACCGCACCTCAGCCCCTGCCTGTCGCTGCTTCGCCGTTGTTACAGACTCAGGTTTCACTGGCCCTTCGTAATTTGCTTTCACTGCTGTAATCTGACATTAATGGTGATTCAGGAAATAATTATCTGACTCGCTATAAATCAAATAGCAGCTGACAGTGGGGGGGTGGTGGCTAAGAGCAGCTCATGATTATTCACGCAGGTGCAGCTTCCTCACGCACCTGTTCCTAACGCACCTGTCAACAACACACCTGCCGTTCATTGTTCCAGCAATTAGCAACCCAGTGTTTCCAGTCCTACCTCCATTCCACTTTACTTATAATTTAATATTTACAATGTTTAAAAAAAACATTCATTACAAAATACTCATGTACATGTTATTTGTAACAAAATAGTTATTTCACTTACAAAACATGTCAAAATATGCAGCCAGTATTACAAAACATATCAATTAGACCCTATTTCATGTTTTTTTAAATTTACACATACCATACATTTTACAGAATTTGCACTAGCTGACACGAAAATGGCAAAAGCTGATATGGTTTGCATTATATATCATATCTGTGTATATATTCAATATATATAACATTTTGGAATCTGCTTCTATATATGACTTCTGAAAAACACAGTGAAGCATTTTACACTGTTTCGTTTAAATAAACATAATACATGAACAAAAGAAGGTGTGTTACACCTACAGAGAGAACACAGACAGATCAATGGACTGGGCTAAATATAAATACTATTCATTATATTCAAATGTAGAGTTGTCCACCGCACGCAAGAAGCATAAATGAATTACTCTTCTGTCGGTTCACCTTCATTATAATGTACAAAAGACAGAGTGACCAACATGTTTAGCCAAAATGGCATCAGGTTCACTTTATATGCATCAGCCAAACTAATGGAGCTTCGGCAAGATGCTTTGTTTGCTCTTTTTTGTACATTATAATAAAGATCAAAAAAAGAATAACTCATTTCTGCTTCTTCTTGCGTGCGGTGGACAACTCTTCATCGGATTATAAGATCTGCTTTCCTGCCATCACCAGCACCTCTGGGGAAACAGCAAATAGCTGCGCTCAGATTGTCACACATCTGATCTCTGTAATGAATTCTGCTATATAGTCAGGTGCGTAGCAGTGTGGCATGATGGTTAAGGAATTGGGCCTATACTGTAACTCTTGAGGTCGCAAGTTCAATTCTCAGGTATTCCTTCAGTGTATCCAGCCGCATGAATGGATGCTATGGAAGGTATAAATCGCTCTGGATAAGTGCATCTACCAAAGGCCTAAAAAATGTGTGCAGGCTCATAAATATGCAGGTCTCCTCTGCGCTTCATGTAAAATCAGTTGAGATGAAAGCTTCAGCGGCATGTGACAAGTGTTCCCATACTCTTCCCCTCTCCCAAAGGGCCAATGTGACAGCCTACAGATTGGTTGCTATGGAAACATATACACATGTATTCTGCCGACACAAAAATGACACAAGGGTATTACTCCAAACTGAAAATGCTTCTTTGTCTACGGCAAAGTGATTCTATGTGATTCTACAGCAAAGTGATTGCATGATTCTACACCCAGCCAGAGGTTCCAGCTCTGTGTGGCAGGCCTGAGTGCTCCTGAAAGGGAGCTAGCCCACTCTGATGCCTTTATAAATGGCATGGGTTTAACAGCACTGCTCTTAAACTCTGCTGGTTTTCGTCATTTCCTTTCGATCAGCGGTCAATTTAGGCTTTGAGAACAAGGTGTGCAGACTCTTTAGCCAATCAAAGACTCAAATTAAGCACTTAAGTGCAGGAAACACATCGAAAACCAGCAGACACAGCAGCTCTCGAGGAACTGACTATGAGATCCGTGGTCTAGACAAATTAGTCTCCACAGAACACAGGTGAGAAACAGTTCAGGATGTCTGCCACAGGGGGTGATGGGAGGTGAAGTCCAGATCTAGGTTAAATGGACTCATTACTCCCCAGTTGTGGACCATGCTGGACACAGCTGTGGACACTGGCCACGCCTTCGAGCTGGAGTGACAACTGCCACCCACCTGTGGGTTCCCTACTCATTTCCTTTTTAGCCAAAGCCAATAATAATAAAAATATATTTATTATTTAAAGTATTTAAGGATTTAGAGTGTTACTGTTGCTGAAGGACATCAGAGCTGGTTGGTTGGTGCTGTAATGAAAGGTACAGGTCTGGGGTGATGGCCTTTGTAAATAAAGGCAGCTCTTTCACACATATAAAAGATTCACCAGCTGCAAAAGCAGCATGCATCCTTTAGTCATTGACTAAAATATCTACAGATTTATAATCTTATAATAAATAAATAACTTCCACCAAATAGCTTTAACTTCCAACCTATGACTCTCTGTATACTGTTCATAAGAAAGACTCAAGGATTTGTTCGTTTCAGCTCACTTCATATTTGGAGCAGATTGCGCTCAGCGTAGCTAAAAATCAAAACTGTAACTTGTCATCCCCAACCTTTACTTTATCTATACCGCTGAAGGTCTCCATTTGTTTCAGGAACAAACAATGGGAGGATTAGAAACACTTTCATCATTTCATCTCACAGAAAACCCAGAATCCTTTGCGCCACTTCTCCTTCTCTAACCAAATAACAATTTTGCAAGTCTTCCTTAAATAATTCTTCTTTATCAATGAAACACGTTTTATAAAAGAATGGGTATTTCTGCAGTGAAACTGTGTTCCCAATGCATAGAGCACCTGTTGAAAGGTGGGGCTGGTAACAGCATGTTAGAGATTTGGGGTGAGATTAAAGAAGCCGTAGGGTACGGACCCCGTACCCCTGTACCCCAGTCCCCCTGTCCTACACCTGCCACAAAACGCTCCGGTCCTGCTGCTCACACAGTTTGGTGGAATGATGCCCAGAAATGCTGGCTCTCTATCAGGCTGCTGATCAAGGATTGACTGAGCATGCCTGGAGCAAACCAGACAAGCCAGCAGGTATTCCAGTACAGACAGGAAGTCCAGCGCAGACAGGAAGTCCAGCAGAGACAGGAAGTCCAGCGCAGGCAGGAAGTCCAGCAGAGACAGGAAGTCCAGCAGACACAGGGCTACCTGGGTCTTACTGTAGTTCTTTGAAACAGGTTTGCTTACGTTAAAGAAGAAAGGGAAAATATTTGGAGCCTTTCTTCATTTTCCTTTGAGGTGGTGACGGAAGGTTGAATAAATTATTGTATAAATTACTGTACTATAACAGCAACGGGGTCGCGGCAGGCGGTCCAGGCCAGCGGAGGTGCTACCTGATTCGGCCCTGTGCCGTGGGCGGGCCCAGCTGGGACTTGGGGTCGGGGCTGAGGGAGCTCCAGGGGGTGTCTTTGCAGTGCGGCAGCGCGGGGCAGGCGCTGGTCCCCGCGACACACACCCCTGACCCCGCCCACATCTCTCCCACCAGGCCGTCCACCCAGGCCTCCAGCTCGGCCCCCGTCAGCCGGGCGTTGCGCTCGGCCTCCTCCACCTGGGCCAGGTGCACCGGGATCTTCAGGAGGGGGTTGAGGCCGTGGAAGCTCTGTTCCATGTAGCTGTTCTTAGCCGGGCCGCTGTGCAGTCTCACCGAATCCTCTGCAACACCCAAAACAAGCTTTACACAAACCATTCACAGAGCATAAATAAAACATTACACAGTATTAGCAAAACATCCCGCAATCAATAAACAACAACATAACATTACACAAACAATCACTACATAACATCAACACATGGCACAAACAATCATTACACAACATCAAACATTAGACAGCCACATATACAACATAAACAAAACATCACACATTCACAACATTCATGTGTTAACATCTCATAAACAATCCTTACACAATATTAGCACAGCATAACAAACACAAAGAACAATTCAACAACATGAACACAACATTTCACAAAAAACATTTACATTACATAATACATACAAGATAGCACATTACATTATAATTGGCAACAGTTTTGGCAATAACATTGCAGCTAAAATGTGGGAGTATGCAGAGAAACTCAGAGAGACCAACCAGTGCCCCCCAGCACCGGCAGAGGCTGAAATGAGCGTGGGGAGAGCTCTCGCATGCGAGCGGAGAGTGTTCATGCAAGCATGCGGACAGGCCGCACGGCCAGTGCTGGAGTCAGCACGTAGGCCATTTTCTACATGCAAAAATAATTTTCTGCTTGACTAGTGATGTATTAATATAACACAGCATTATGCAGTAAGTACGAATATTCATCACGTAAGATCACATGATTTCAGAGAAGAGGGACCGGCTGATCTGACCTGTCCCCGACATGCAGTGGCCAGAACCGAGTGTCAGGGGCGGAGCCATGTGTGTGGCGAGATTTAATAATTAATAATGAATAATAATTTTATTTATTTTCATAGCACCGCTCCAGGCCAAATGTTACAAAGTGCTTCACGGATCCTTAAAAACAATTACCATAAACACATTACGACACACAAACAAATTTTAAAAAACGACATAATGATGTCTATATAAAAAGTTTTTAAGCGCAGTTTAAAACAGTTCACGCACAGTGCTTACGGATCTAATGTCCGAAGGGGGACAGAGAAACGAGGGAGAGGAGATGGAGGGAAGGTGAGAGGGGAGGTGTGGGGCCTGCAGAGGAATCCACACCTTTACCCTCGTGCCCTGAGCATGCTCCCAGCATGCTCTCTGCCCCGCCCGCTCAGCCTGTGAGCGCCTGAGTGACGGAGAGCCGCGACACCAGCTGAGGAGCTCAGCCGTAACGAAAACAACGAATCAAACATCCTTTCGCTGGATGAGTCACCCAGACCCCCTGCCTACTGTTAATTTCACCAGCGACGGCTGCTATCAAAGCGAACTTAAAATACCGACGAGCGCCTGGATAACGCACCACACGCCGAGAAATGTCGCATTACCATCCTCATGAAATTCATGAGCGTGAAAGCATTTCACCGCCGATGTAATTAAACAGCAGGCCGAGGGCGCAGAACGTTCCGGAAGCGCCGTCTGCGGTCGGAACAGTAGCTGTCTGTGACGTGGCGGTCGCAGGCGGGGAGATTTATTGAGGGGGCCGTTTTGTGGTGGCCACAGACATTTGACACTGCTCCCTGTAATTGCACCCGAGCCTCGTTGGGGGGGGGGGGGTGCGCACCCAGTCTACAGGAACAGAAGCTTGCGCGTGCGTTTGCTAATGCAGAGGAAGCCGCCCGCGGCGCGGGCGCGATGGCCTTGTCAAAGCGGTTTAGTAACTGCAGGATCGTTAGCTTCATGTTTAATTTGATACTTTTTTTTGTTTTTTTACTGCTTGTGAAACAACCCACAGCTGCTGGCGGATCAAAAGCCTACCGCCCCCCCCCCCCCCCCCCCCCCCCCCCACCCCACTATCTGAGGAATCTCCAACATTTCTGTTGCGTTACCGCACTGTTACCTGCAGTGGGCGCTGCAACTAAACACAAGCGTTCTGCTGACCCATGAGCTATTTTAGACCCTACAGGCCTTACATTGCTAAAGGAGTACGCACAAATGTGTGAATGGCTTAGCCTGCAGGGAGGCCGGCACTGGCTGTAGGCGGGCACCATGTATAGTTTATTGTGTAGCATGTGTAGTTTGGCGTGAAGCATGTAGTGTGTGCAGTTTGGGTTGTGGTGTGTAACGTGCTTTAACATGGGGAATGCGTATATTGACATGTAGAATCTGTAGCGTGCATGCTTTTGTAGGTGGAGTGTACTTCGGTACACAGAATGTGTAGTTTGTGTAGATTATCGTGTACTGTGTATTGTGAGTGCTTTGGTATGTAGTGTGTAGTTTGCGTACATTGGCGTGTAAAGTTTTTATTGTGTGTACTTTGGTACACAGAATGTGTAGTTTATGTATTGTGTGTACTGTAGTATGTAGTGTGTAGTTAGTGTGGACTGCTGTGTAAAGTGTGTATTGTGAGTGCTTTGGTATGTAGTGTGTAGTTTGTGTAGATTGTTGTGTAAAGTGCATATTGCATGTACTTTGGTGCACAGAATGTGTAGTTTGTGTATATTGGTGCATGGTGTACGTTGTGTGCAGACTGCCGTGCGCGGCTCACCCTGTCGCAGCGGCTCGCGCTGGCTGTAGGCGAGCGGCGTGACGAGGAAGCGCGTCTCGGCCACCTGGCTCCAGTGGTAGAGCGTGCGCACGGTCCAGACGCCCGGCCGCAGCGGCAGCTTCAGCGGCGGCCGGTAATGCGTGAACTCGGCGTTGCCCTCGATCAGGATGTCGTAGGTGGCGGCGATCACGTTGGTGGGGTCGACCCACACCACCGTCATGGTGACGTTGGACCCTTTGCCCCACCTCTGCATGGCCACCGGCTCGTCCATCGGGCCCAGCAGGCTCCCGAAGTTCCGGAAGATCCGCTCCTTACCGTCCCAGTCCGTCCCAATCTGAGGGAGAGCGGGGAGAGGGAAAGCCCACACCAATGGGGATTCAGACAAATATTTTGTGGGAGGACATTCATAAACATCTGAGACGTTACTTATGCAGGGCAGTAGTGGCAGGTGCTGAATCACCTCAGAAAATTCCAGCCGACTGAATCTGTTGGGCGGGTCAGCCAGCCTGAAGGAGGTTTTGGGTGCGGCCCACGTCTCCAGCGTCTCCTGCTGGCCGGTTGCCAGATTGGTGGCATGGTGTTTCACCAGGTAACCCTGGAATACGTCTGACAGGAAGTACAGATGCACCGCCACGGGCTGGCCAATGGGAATGTACCTGCAGGAGGCAAACGGAGAGAAACCATTCGTTTATATGCAGGGCACTGTCAGATATTAGAGTTCAGACTGGCTTGAAGTGATGGCGATTTAGAAAAGAGTGGAAATGATGTGCATGCAGGAACAGTGAGGCAGGGCAAACACCAGAGTTGTGTAAAGCCTCTCATATCCATGAGGCTCTTCAACAGTAACCTATCACAGGAACAGTGACCACTGCAATGCTAATTTAAAGTGCCCTAATCACCCTGCTAGTACAGGAACCGTGAGCACTGCCATCCCAATGCACACTGTTTATCACCCAACTGACCAGCAGAGACGTAAATGAGACTTGATGAAACGCTCCCATCCAGTCTAAAAACCAGTTAAACACGTATAAACCAGTATGCCCTACAGAAGCAATGGTGGGATGCCATCGCCTAGTAGCGTCAGTCATTTCTACCTGATAACAAATCCTTCCAATAGCACTCATTTTCAATAAATCTTTTGTCCAATCAAACAATGTCCCCAAATTTTATGTTCTCACTGATCCAAATTTGGTGCCATTTAGATGAATCTGCTTGCTGGCCATCTGTGAACAGACTGTACATAGGAATGTTACCGCATCTCCGTGAGTCAGTCCGTTTCATCCACCATTACATTCATTTCTGCTTCATTATTCAGAGGAGGCTCACATGCTAATAGAGCCAGCTGCCAATACACACGCAAGCTCAGACAAACCAACACGTATGCACAGACACACGCACAGAGACACGCGTACACATGCACATACACACACACACACACACACACACACACACACACACAAGCAGACGCACATTTCCTGCCCTGTAGGGACCGGCCCACAGTGTGTTGGCTGGCTGCAGGCCCCAGCAAGTTTGCATGGAGGACAGACAGATGTACAGACAGACGCTGAGGTCAGGCACCATTAGACCATTCAGGCCATCACCTAACAGCAAATATTTACCCTCCCACGCCCAGCATTACTCTGGGGAAGCATACAGAGTCACCATTCACCCCCAACCCCCTCCTAAAAGTAACGGTCTACAAAACACACATACGTGCCTGTTCCCCCTACGCTCCCAAAACACACAGAAAACATCCCCACCCCTATACCTGCCCCTCCACAAATAATTACACAGCCTCTCTCTTCAGTGCTCAATAGTAGAAGCTGAGGTAACAGGGTTGCTGTGGTTTGGGTGTGCTGGTTTGGCCAATATGACTCAATCTAGACTTTCCTGTGCCTTCTGCCCAGCAATCCCTGGCCACTCAGGTACCTGTGCCTGACTGCAGGTATATAACCGGAGTGGGAGCGCTACATCAGTATGTAGGCAGACCAGGGGCACACAACTCCGCTCCTGGAGGGCTTATCGGCTTCGTGGATTTTGCTGGTTTTTGTTCCAAGCAGTTACCTAAGTTTTAGTTGTCTGACAGCTCTGTAAACTCTGTGGTTTGGTAGTTCACTCCTGGGATCGTTGGGATCATTCCACAGTAAAATCTGTAGGATACACTTCTGGATGCAGTCTGGAGCTGAACCTAGCGCTTATACAAATCTCAGGTCAAGATATGATCGAGCTAGTTAAATAATTAAGAGCAGAAGTCGGCACAAAATCCCGAAACGGATTGTGCGCCTCTGGCATAGATCAGGTGAAGCCGGGTTGGGTGCTGAAGACCTGAGTGAACGTGCTCAAGCCGAATGTAAACAGCGCCACAGGATGCCTTCAGTGGAAGGAACACGGTGACACGCAGGGTCACTGACCTGCAGCTGCTGGCGTTGGGGTTGGGGGCGGGCATGCTGGCTGCGTGGGACAGGCCCAGCCGGGCGAAGGCGTGGTAGTGGGTGAGCCGGGTGTCCGTCAGGCTGAGCACGCCGTCCGGCTCGTCGTACACGTTCTCCCAGTACGCCGACAAGCCCGGCGTGTCCGCCGGCAGGCCTCCAAACAGGAAACCGTCCAGCTGGTTTATCACCTCCTGACTGATCGCCGCCTCGAACTTCCTGCCAAAAAACGTGGGCCGGGCAGCTTGCTAAAGGGGGGGGGGGGGGGGGGGGGGGGGTGGGTGGGGAGGGGGGTTTGGGGAGAGAATAAAAAAATTCTATTCATTTTTCTTTTTCAAAATTTTAATTTTTCCTATTTTTCTAAAAGGAAGAGGAGGGAGATACTTGGCAGTAATAAACATCTGTTTTATGGCCGAAAAATCCTCCAGAAATATGAAATAACCCGGATCCTTTGAAAGACACAGAGGGCAACTGAAAGAAAGCGATGCGGGGGTGTGTTTAGGGAGAGGAGGGAGGTCAGTCTGTAGATGTGATAAAGAGATCTTTACTCCCTTTATATGCAACACTGCTTTGAGTCCCACCCTACAGTTGTGCCAACCCGGATACATAGCAGGGCAAGCATTTAGGCTCAGTCATGGCTCTCTCTCACTGTCTCTCTCTCACACACACCCTTGTCCTTGGGGCGACATAGCTCAGGAGGTAAGACCGATTGTCTGGCAGTCGGAGGGTTGCCGGTTCAAACCCCGCCCTGGGCGTGTCGAAGTGTCCTTAAGCAAGGCACCTAACCCCCAACTGCTCTGGCGAATGACAGGCATCAATTGTAAAGCACTTTGGATAAAAGAGCTATATAAATGCAGTCCATTTACCATTCGTCCCTCTCTCTTTCTCTCTCTCTCTCTGTCTCTGTCTCTGTCTCTCTCACACCCACCCTGTCCCTCTACTGCCTCTCTCTCTCTCTCTGGGTACCTGGCATCAGTAAGCAGGCTGAAATAGGAGAGGGTGTTATCTGTGGTCGCCGAGCCGATTCATCCAGGGCTAGACAAGCTTCCTTCTCAAAATTAGCTCCATAAACATAAATAGTTGGCGGTGAAACAGCCCGGAGATCAAAAATGCTCAAAACAACAGAGGATTAATGTCAGTTCCTGTGATTCGGCTCTTCAAAAAGCCTGCGGAAAAGTACAGGGCAGACGCAGAGAGAGAATCAAAAGCTGAGCTTTCTCACCTCATCCCCTATTTGTTTGTATGTGTGTGTGAGGGTGTGTGTGTGTGTGTGTTTGTATGTGTGTGTGTGAGGGTGTGTGGGTGTGTGTGTGTGCGGAAAGTGGGGGGTAGGTAAGGATAAGGCAGTTTCTGTCCTGCGTGTTTTTCAGTACAGCCGCAAGTCAGCAAGCAGCAGCTGAACAGAGCGTCTGTTAGCCTCCGTCAGCCGGTACACAAACAGCACCCCTCTTATGCAGCCGGGGCGGGACGGGCATTTAGCATAATTTAGCGGAGTTATTTTACGGGAACAGCGTTCCACGGGTCCCTGACGTGAAGGACAACACAGACCTGTGCAGCCGCTGCCCAGCAGAAGCACAGCGTCCTCGTGCGCTGTCGCTCACAGACGCGCTCTTTCAGGGCGGGGGAAACGGTCACAGTGATCCCTTGTGCCAAACGCGCGCCCTCACGCGCGCTGAGGTTCCCTCTGCACATGACCGAGCGCCAGGGAAAGCCCCCGGCTGGGCGCTACAGGCCGAGCGGACCCCCGTGGTGCCGAAGAGCCGCCGGTCGCTGTCGGCGACGCTCGATCCGTCAAATTCCCCAAAAAGACATTTTTAGAACGTAGGCTGCGTTTATGAGTTCAGGTTACTAACGAAATCCAAAAAGGTTTGATGCGACGCTCACGTCAGGACAGAACCTCACAGATCTCGTGGGTGATTTACGAACATGAAAGCAGTTTTTGAGGAAAACAGGACTTACAGTAAGGGATGAAACATGAACCCAGTGTAGACATATATTTATTTGCACCGTACATATAATGACAGCCCTGTGCATAGGGCACATTCACCCGCGAGGTCTACGAGGGAACGCTAAGCCTGCTTTTTATATTTCTTGATGTCATTTTTCTATGCTTCTAATGCTGGCCGAGCGCTCCAGTGCTGTGCGCAGAAGCCTATTCTGGGGACGACTGCTGCATGGACAGCTGGAACGAACCACTGGCTATGCGATGAGCCAGGCCAGCGAAATAATTGGGAATGACGCCAACTACCCCCCAACTCGTCGGGATCCCGTTTTAGGGCGTCCCGTTTTGGGATCGGGTGCGTTCGTTTTAGCGATGAGTCACGTGGGCGTGTTTGACCACTTATGACCGAAGGCAGGCAAGAGGCCATCCGTAATGACGCGCTGCGAACACAAAAGCAACGCAAACGCAATGCAAACGCAACGCAAACGCAACGCAACACAAACGCATCACAAAACAGACGCAAACGTAATGCAAACGCGAACACGGTTCAACCTCATTTCACCTCTGTCTGCCCGCGACTGGAATCACGAATAGTAGATCCCGATCTGTTGGATTAACATTTTATTGGCTCTACATTTCAATCTGCATTAGCAAACATGGCCTTTCTGCAAAGCTGACCAAAGCTCCAGACCGAACCGCGCCCTGGGGGGGGGGGGGGGGGCAGGCGACGCGCGGGGGCCCCGGCAGCTCACCTGGAATCGGGGGAAGTCGGCCGGTTTGAAGTCGTTGGGCGAGCAGCCGCACCAGTCCACGATGTGCTTGTACTGGCACTTGCAGCCCAGCTTGCGGTTCCAGTTGGTGATGCGCAGGTTGTTGTCCACAGCCTTCTCACAGAGAGGACTGTTCCCCAGCACCGTGTGGAAGAACGACTGAGAGAGGGAGGCAGGGGAGGAGAGGGAGAGGGAGGGAGGGAGGGAGGAGGAGAGGGAGAGGCAGGGGAGGAGAGGGAGAGGGAGGGAGGGAGGGATGGACAGAGGAGGAGAGGGAGAGGGAGGGAGGGAGAGACAGAGGAGGAGAGGGAGAGAACCTGTGACCTTCAGGTTACAAGACCAGTTCCTTACCCATTATGCTACACTGCTGCCCGATTATACTCCACGCTGCATTCTGCACCAAAACTTTAAACAGCTTTAGCAGAGAGCACAGCGCCCCCTGTCTGCTGTTCCTCTCCCTACTGCTTCTACTTTTGAACCAGTGACCTGGTTCTGCGCCGTGACCTGATTCTGGGACATCAGGCAGTTTCGGTTCTGGTTCTGGGACATCAGGCAGTTTTGGTTCTGGTTCTGGGACATCAGGCAGTTTCGGTTCTGGTTCTGGGACGTGAGGCAGTTTCGGTTCTGGTTCTGGGACATGAGGCAGTTTCAGTTCTGGTTCTGACCCGGTCCAGGTGGGCTCACCTCGGCCGGCAGCAGAGTGTAGGCGTAGAAACGTTTCATGTTGGTGACCAGGTCGTCCTGGGAGTTGACCACATAGTCCACAAACGTGCGGCTAAGCAGGAACCAATCAGAGCCCCCGTCTATGGCCACGCCCTCCGGAATCCGCCGGTCACCCAGACGCCACATGTGGGTGTCACACTCCAGGAAGAGCCGATCCAGACCCTGCTTACGGATAAACCTGCACGTGCGTGCGTACACACACACACACACACGCACGCACACGCACACACGCACACACACACGCACACACGCACACACACACGCACACATGCACAAACACACACACACACGCACACACGCACACACACACGCACACACGCACACACACACGCACACACGCACACACGCACACACACACGCACACATGCACACACGCACACACACGCACACATGCACACACACACGCACACATGCACACACACACGCACACATGCACACACACACACACACATGCACACAAACACACACACACACACACACACACAAAACATATTTATACAAACACACAAACACACACACACAAACACACACACACACACACACGCACACACACACACACACACGCACACATGCCCGCACGCACACGCACACACACACAAAACATATTTATACAAACACACAAACACACATACATACACACAAAAAATTACAAAGAGGACTTTCAGTCTCAGCATATGAAGTGAGCTGAATGTTACGCTGTATCCAATAGGCCTCATACAGGGTGGGGTGTGATGGGGTATGATGGAAAGGGATTGGGTGGGGTGTGATGGGGTGTGGTAGGATGTGGTGGGTTGGGGTGTGATGGGGTGTGGTGGATTGGGGTGTGGTGGGGTGTGGTAGGATGTGGTGGGTTGGGGTGTGATGGGGTGTGGTGGGATGCGGTAGCATGGGGTGGGGTTGGGTGGGGTAGGGTGTGGTGGAATGAGGTGGGGTTGGGTAGGGTGTGTAGGCAGGGTAGGATGGGTTGGGGTGAGGTGGAGCATGGTGGGGTAGGATGAGGTTGTGTGGGCAGGGGGGGGTGGGATGGGGTTGTGTGGGCAGGGGGGGTGTGTAGGTGTGGTGAGGTGGGGTGGGGAGGGCTGGAACGGGGTGCAGGGGCGGGTGTGTAGGTGTGGTGGGGTGGGGTGGGGAGGGCTGGAACGGGGTGCAGGGGCGGGTGCGCACCGGGCATTGTCCCGGCCGTGAGACTTAATGAAGTTCATGCCCTGGTGCCGAGACAGGAAGGACACCAGCTGCTCATTGGTCCTGAGAGAGAGAGACACAGACCAGAGCGTCAGTCCGAGGAAGCACATGCAGAATACACACAGACACAGACACACAAACACACACACACACGCATATACACACACAAGTGCACATAAGCATAGCAGACACACACATTCACACACACACACACACACACACACACACACACAGGAATAAAATAGGCCTTCATCTCCATTACATAAACTCATTAGGAGATAAGAGCGAGGCTGAAAGAGAGGAACATCCATCGCCCTCAGCCCGTTTTTAATAATCCCCTTTGTGTGCCTTTACGGTGGTTAGCTATATGCTATATGAGTTCAGCTTGCCCCCCCTACTCCCGCCCCCCCCTCCCAAGCCCACACAATCCTCACATTCTCCCTTAATCCAAGATGTTCCCATACAGCTTGCGTTCCTCACCTCACAGCTGCATATATTTACTCAGCCCTTTCCACTGCACCACTCGGCTCGGCACCGGCACTGCCCAGTCACGCAGGAACCTACAGGCCGCATGCTGGTGACAATAACACTGGTGATGGTGTAAAATATCATCACGTTGTCTGGCACCGCTGCCAAGACAGGAAGCTGCACGCTGTCACCCACAGTCACCGTGGCGACAAACCCACGTTAAACTGCAGGCACCTCGGCGACGGCGGTGAAATGCTGACTATCCAAAGAGTGCGTGAACTTCGGTTGTCGTGGAAGCCCACTTCCTGTCACGCTTCCTGTCTGAGTGTAAAACCGTTTTCACAATGCTCAGGCCCGCAGTCCTGCACACGCTGGAGAGAGCATCCACACTGCACTCTTCCCTCTGCCTCTCTCATTCTGTCTCCCTTCCTCTCCTCCACTATCCCCCCATCGCTCTCTATTCACTAGAGCCACCCCATCTCCTTAGGACTTCTCCCTTTCTCTCCTCCTCTATTCACCCTTCTCTCATTCCTCCCCCCAACACGTCTCAGACACAAATGACGTTGATAAGAGCCACAAACCAGTAGTGAACTTCCTGCTGTACAGAGAAGCACACACACATACACGTACTCCACACCCTCCACACACAAATGTGTGTCTGCACCACATGCACACACTCGCACACGCACGCTCACACATTTACATACACAGACACAAACCTGCATCACCACAGAAAGCCAAACTCACCAAAGCGCTGAAATTTTTGGTGATGGGTAAAATAAAAATGGACCGTATTTTATTCCATATTTTTTCATTAATAGCCAGTTGGGTTTAACCCTCCTTCCTCACTGACGTGGGACATACTACTTTTCTCTGGGCCTGCGTTGTTGCTTTTCTAAAAGACACTAGGCTACTTTCATCAGAGATGAAATTAAATTAAATTATTGTTACAGACGCAACACATACCTGAGCCACCAATTACACACTATGGACTATGGAGCGCAACAAACCTAGCCTAGGATATCTATGTACTATGTCTAAGGAACCTACCAATGCATATTTGCCTGGCTTTGCTCACCTAAAGTAGTGCATGTGGAAATAAGTATGTGAACTATGAACCTAAATTTGGAGGGTGACACTGTGGAGAAGGTGAGCCAACCTGCCCCTGGTACCACAGGGATCAGTTCCTGCAGGGACGCCCACTCAGCCACACAAGCTGCAAAAAACGGTTTGTTGGAGAAAAGCCACTTAAATCTAGCTGAAAGGAAATGGCAGAGGCAACTGATTTCCCTTTGCAGCGTCTCACATGCGCTCAAGTCATCCCTGCTTCACCTGCTGTGTGACTCCTGATCTCACGTCTTTTATCTCTTCCCCAGAAGGGAAGTTTTGTCCGCTCGCCCACCGGAGGATGAGATGTGAAATTGTGCTGTGATAGTGTAAAAAAAGGTATTCCCACAGTATCAGCACTAAAACTGTTCCTTCAATCACCTCCTCTGCTTGTCCAGGTTCTTATCTGTTTGGTTAGTCCGTGTCAGGGCCTCACCTGACTGGGTAGTTTAATGCTCTGAGGTCTCATCTGATTGAGCAGACTGGTTAGTCTGTATCAGGGTGTCATCTGATTGGTTAGTCTGTATCAGGGGCTCACCTGATTGGTTAGTCTGTATCAGGGGCTCACCTGATTGGTTAGTCAGTTTCAGGGCATCACTCGATTGGTTAGTCTGTATCATGGTCTCACCTGTTTGGTTAATCTGTATCAGGGTCTCACCTTATTGGTTAGTCTGTATCAGGTCTCACCTGATTGGGTAACCTGTACCAGGGTCTCACCTGATTGGGTAGTCGGCAGCACTGAGGTTTATGAAGAAGTCCCAGCTCCAGTCGGTCATGGCCAACAGGTCGCCCATGCTGCGCAGGTACATGGTGAGCAGGCTGGCCCCGCCCCAGATGGTGGCCATGCGCCAGGGTGTCACACGCACGTTAGGGTACAGACTCGCCAGCGCCACCATCTGTCTGTGCAGGTAGTCAGAGCGCTACAGGGGAGCGAGGGACAGGGGGGAGGGAGGGGTGAGAGGGCGGCGTCATGATCCAGATCCCCAGAGAATGAAAGTTCAAGTTCAAAGGTGGTAAAGGCTGCATGCTCCCTGTAGTCGGGTGTAAAAGGTGCCATTTACTGAACAGCTCTGTCATCTTCCACAGACGCCACATGCCTGTGGGAGTGTAATTAAAGGAGTGTGTGTGGGTGTGTGGGTGTGTGGGGGGGGTGTGAGTGCACACATCTATTCAAGACAAAATCCATTCATACTACCATTTAAAGATTCTCCAGGCAGCAAGAGAAGACTCTCTTATGTGACTGGCTGTCTGACCTCACTTTCCTAGCAGATTGGTTGGCTGACCTCACTCTGAGTTTGGACCGATGCGTTGAGGAGGAAAAGTGCACCTTGTCTATGTGTATGTAGAAGTGGGTAGAGCCAGGGGTAGATCTGTCTACATGTATATAGTAGAAGTGGGAGGAGTCAGAGGTAGATTACCTTGTCCACGTGTATATAGTAGAAGTGGGAGGAGTCAGAGGTAGATTACCTTATCCACATGTATATAGTAGAAGTGGGAGGAGTCAGAGGTAGATTACCTTATCCACATGTATATAGTAGAAGTGGGAGGAGTCAGAGGTAGATTACCTTGTCCACATGTATATAGTAGAAGTGGGAGGAGTCAGAGGTAGATTACCTTGTCCACATGTATATAGTAGAAGTGGGAGGAGTCAGAGGTAGATTACCTTGTCCACATGTATATAGTAGAAGTGGGAGGAGTCAGAGGTAGATTACCTTGTCCACATGTATATAGTAGAAGTGGGAGGAGTCAGAGGTAGATTACCTTGTCCACATGTATATAGTAGAAGTGGGAGGACTCAGAGGTAGATTACCTTGTCCACATGTATATAGTAGAAGTGGGAGGAGTCAGAGGTAGATTACCTTGTCCACATGTATATAGTAGAAGTGGGAGGAGTCAGAGGTAGATTACCTTGTCCACATGTATATAGTAGAAGTGGGAGGAGTCAGAGGTAGATTACCTTGTCCACATGTATATAGTAGAAGTGGGAGGAGTCAGAGGTAGATTACCTTGTCCACATGTATATAGTAGAAGTGGGAGGAGTCAGAGGTAGATTACCTTGTCCACATGTATATAGTAGAAGTGGGAGGAGTCAGAGGTAGATTACCTTGTCCACATGTATATAGTAGAAGTGGGAGGAGTCAGAGGTAGATTACCTTGTCCACATGTATATAGTAGAAGTGGGAGGAGTCAGAGGTAGATTACCTTGTCCACATGTATATAGTAGAAGTGGGAGGAGTCAGAGGTAGATTACCTTGTCCACATGTATATAGTAGAAGTGGGAGGAGTCAGAGGTAGATTACCTTGTCCACATGTATATAGTAGAAGTGGGAGGAGTCAGAGGTAGATTACCTTGTCCACATGTATATAGTAGAAGTGGGAGGAGTCAGAGGTAGATTACCTTGTCCACGTGTATATAGTAGAAGTGGGAGGAGTGGTAAATGGCTTTGAAGAGGCGCTGGACCTGCCGAGCGGCTCGCCCATGGACCACCAGCACAAAGGCGATGCGGACGGGTGTGGCCGGGGGGCTCTCTGCAGAATCCTCCCCCCACTGGATATTCACATTGGCCTTCCCTGGGAACAGACAGGGAAACATCACACTGGGGCAAGGATTAAATATAAAATGCTCATGCTATTTATTACTTTTCTACATTAGGTTTTATATGTGTGATGAAATGTGAAAAAAAAACTCAAAAAATGCTGACAGGACTTTTCCGTAATAGCTCCACCCTGTCCTCTGTGGGGGACGGCCTCAGCTTCCAACCCCTGAAAACACCCCAGGGCCCACGTTCCCCAGGCCAACAGCGATCCCAAACCAAACAGGCCACAGTTGGAGGAAGCGAGGGCTCCAGTGGAACCGTTTGTGGCTCGCTAAATATGTGTGTGTATAAATACACGCGCGAGCACGTATTTACGCACTTATCCAAATGGCCACCCGAGCGCCTGCACGCCCATGAAAAGCTTTCCAATGAGGTGCAAATCAAACCGTGTCACTGGCAAGGAGGGTCATTTCATTTTAAAAGGCCAACTTCACCCCAAGAGTTACACTTTTATGTTCTGACCATCTCCCCTTAGGCACAGTTTCCAGGCAGCCTAGCTCCTGTTCTGATTTTGAAACCGTGTGTTTTTCAGTAATGATATGATCTGGGAAAGTGAGTCGGGGAAGATATATTAAAATACATGAAGAGCTGCAATTTGCATTCTATTTTAAAAATACGCGTCGTTGGTTGCAAGACGGGGTCTTGCGCCATGAGTGAATGATCCACCCGTGCATTGCAACGGCAACAATGGATCCATTCAATTTTACAGCAGACAAAGAGTAATCCATTATTTATCTTCCTCACTGCCTCATTTTCCCAGAATGCAATACCTGATTTTAGCATTGCCACTGCATGCATTCCACAGCTCAGCAGCATCTTAATGTGGTTTCACCAGAGCTGAAGTGTAAGAGCGAAGTGTTACAGAGCGGTTATAAACTGTGCGCGTGAAAGAGGAAGCTTCCCCCAGACGCAGCGGCAGTCTCACCCTCCAGGGGGCAGTAGCGGGCGACTCTCTCGGGCGTCAGCGTGCGGTCCTTGTGCTGGCAGTACGTGTGGGCGATGTGCTGCCGGCACTCGCTGGTCCTGGCGCGGGAGAGCGCGGAGATCGCCTCCTTACCGCTGATCTCGCACCGCGGCGGCTGCTCGTACGGCGGCACGGGGGCGGCGGTGGGCTGGGGGCGGGGCCTCCGGGGCTGCTGGGGGCGCAGCGGGGTCAGCTCCGCCCCGCGGTGGGTGCGGTTTAGCCTCGCCGTGTGCGCCTTGGCGCGGCCGTACTGGATGACCTCGTTGGAGCTCTTGCTCAGGATTGGCGGGTTCTCCGGGACCCCGCCCCTGGGCGTGGCCCTGGGGGGCTGAGAGCGCGCCCCGAAGTTGCTGTTGTCGATGGCGTCGAAGTCTTTGGGCACGGAGTTCTCGTTGTTGTTGCTGTCGGTGCGCGGTTTCTCCCTCGAGCGCTGGGACTGGAAGCTGTCCTTCAGAGAGAGAGGAAACAAGGCCCTGTCAAAGAGTCTGCTTGGCCTCACACTTCAGTTCAGTTCAATTTCATTTGCATAGTGCTTTTTACAAACGGCTCGAAGCAGCTTTACAGATATTCAGACTTGAACACCTTACAGAGCAACATAAGGGCTAATGACTGTGTCTGTGAGTATGTGAGTGTATGTGAAGGTGGGAGTGTGTGTGTGTGTGTGTGTGTAGGTGAGTGTGTGTGTGTGTGTGTACGTGAGTGTGTGTATGAAAGTATGTGTGTGTGTGTGTGTATGAAAGTATGTGTGTGTGTGTATGTGAGTGTGGGAGTGTGTGTGTGTGTGTGTGTGTAGGTGAGTGTGTGTGTGTGTGTGTGTGAGAAAGTATGCGTGTGTGTGTGTGTGTGTGTGTATGTGAGTGCGTGTATGAAAGTATATGTGTGTGTATGTGGTGGGGAGCGCATGTGCATGTGTATGAGGCAGAGTGTCTCTCTTCCATAAAGTTGTTTGTCGGCAAGAAGGAGCAGCCCCCTGGGGACACCGTGACTCTGTTGTTTGGTGTGTTGGTGGAGGATGTGTAGATGAGCGCTGGTTTGCAGGGAGTTGTGATGGGTCTGTGAGATGCAGGTTTCCACATGCGGTGCGTGATAGCAGCGAGAGCCCTTTAACTTGGGTGCCATGGTTACAGCAACCTGGACTCTGCCAGCCCTTGGGAGGGCACTGCTAGTGGGCACGTAATGCTAGACACACAAACACACACATGCACGCACGCACACACACGCACGCTCACATGCACACACGCGCACACACACACACACACACACACACACAGTGAGCGTGACCTTTAACTGAATACAGTCTCATATGACTCTGAATATGGGTATAAGATTATATGCCCCAATCCACTGGGCTGACTGGCCAATTAAACTCAAGAGCACAGATACACTCCCCTTCCCAACCTGCGTGGTAACATTGCCCTGGCTTTCACCCGGACACCCGTTCTCTCACACCCCAAATATACACCAGGAGAAAGAAAGAGGGGGGCTTTGGAGAGAGATAAAGAGGAACAGAGTAAACAGCAGCCCATTGCTGAAACACTGACCATTCTTCCTGCTGCAGCACAGACCCTTTCCTCAGACTGTTCTCGCACCACTGCAGTTCCAGGGGTCTGGGTTTTATTTATTTATTTTCGTATTTATTTTTTTATTTTTTTAAATTTGATGTCCAACGTGGGGCAGGTCCAATTCCCACCCTAATTTGGAAAATCCAATTATCAGCAACCTCAGCCCGGTTCATGTGTGAACCCCAGTGCCGATTCGGAAGACTGTAGACATCTGCGGTTCTCCTCCGAAGCACGCGTGTTTCGCCAGCTGCTCCTTTTCACACCGTGGGCCACAGCCAAGCTCACACAGTAGAGCCGGAGGAAGACCTTTCATACACGGCTTTGACATGCAGTGCAAGGGAGCCCGGTCAACCAGTGGGGGTCAGTGGAGAGCAACGAAACACAGACCCCAAAACGACTGAACCCTCCCATAGCCTGGGCGATGCAATCACCAACTGTGCAACACCATATGGAACTGCCAGCCACAGTCAACAGGGGTTTAGCATTTTAAAATGTGCTTTGCGCAGAACAACAGTGTAATGATTCCTTTCTGCATGTGGTTACAGTAACGTGTTGAAGGCAGGGAGGAGGTTCAAAACCTGTATTTCAGACCTTTAACGAGGTCCAGCTAATCGCAGGCCTGTGATTGGACACACAGCTATAGCCCCAGCCTGTGATTGGCGACCCAGCTTTGACCCCAGTCTGTGACTGGAAACCCAGCTCTGACCCCAGTCTCCCATGCCCGCTGCAGTTTCAACTCCGTGATTGGATGCCTGGAGTGAGGTTATTTGTGTTTGACATTTCTGACTGGCCCGAGGACAGGAAATGGGGTCCGCTCTCCCTGTGCTACGTTTGCTACAGGCATGCTCTCTCTCACCGCCCCAACATACACACATATGCATACACACACACACACACACACACACACACAAACATGCATACACACACACACACACACACACACACACACACACGCATACACACACACACACACACACATACACACACACACACACACAGGACTCTACGAGCTTTAAGAGGAGCCCCACAGATGCTTGCACAGTGTGATTGAAAGACCAAGCCCACCGCACACGTCCCAGTGTGTTTACCCTTACATTCAGTTACATTCAGAAATACGAATACACTCCAGTGTTTACACATGAGCTTTACGCCAGCACACACAGTAAGGTAGGGCATAGGCACGCGTGTGTGATTCCCCAGCAAGGCGAAGGCAATAAATTGATGCACACAGTGTGTGTAAAGCATGTGTAAACAGGAAATGCACACACACCATCTCTCGTACCCAATCTCTTTCACACCGACACACTCGACGCTCACACACTACCCACACACTCTCTCTGCCCATCTCACACACACTCCAGCACACATACACAAGCTCGACACAGGGTCAAAGGTCAAATACTAGCCCTGCTCCCCTCAGAGTTATATAAACACCCTGAGCTTTGGTCTGGCATCATGGAAAGGATCCCAAAGCAGACTGTGCACTGCATGCTGGGAGTGATCCTTCCTCCCACACCACAGAGAAAAAGATCAATAGGAGCCTTTCCGTTATACAACAACCCCCGGGCTCAGGCTCAGACCCAGACCAGCACAAACATCCACACACCCATACGCTCTCTCTTACAGTGCCGTGAAAAAATAATTTGCCCCCTTCCTGATTTCCTCTATTATTGCATATTTGTCACACTGAACGGTTTCAGATCTTTAGACAAAATGTAATATTAGACAACGGGAAACTGAGTGAACACAAACACATTTTTTAATTATTACTTCATTTATTTCATGAAAAAAAGTAATCAAACACCCATATCACCCACATGAAAAAGTAACCTAGTAACTCAACCAATTAAACAAATTTAATTGATAATTATATTCAGCTGATTGAACACAGTCAGGCTTGATTGGAGCCAGTCCTGTTGAATTTAAACCTCACTCATATTGAACCATACCATCAGAGTGAAGTAGTCACCAGTGCCACAAAGTTTCTACAAGTGCCCTATGCCACGAGCAAAGGAAATTTCAGAAGAGATTAGAAAAAATGTTGTTGAAATATATTCGTCTCAAATGGGTTACAAAGCCATTTCTAAGGCCCTGGGACTCCAACAAACCATATTGAGAGCCATTATCTCTAAATGGAGAACACTTGGAACAGCGGTAAATCTTCCCAGGAGTGGTCGGCCTGCCAAAATTTCTCCAAGGGCACAACGAAGATACAAAAAGATCCAAGAATAACAACCATCGAACTACAAACCTCTAGCCTCAGCTAAGGTCAGCTGTTCATAACTCCACAATAAGAAAGAGACTGGGCAAAAATGGGATTCATTGGGAGAGTAGCAAGGTGTCAACCACTGCTAACCAAGAGAAACACAAATGTGAGAAACATCTCACATTTGCAAAAAAAGCACCTGGATGATCTCCAAGCCTTTTGGGATAATATACTATGAACAGATGAGTCAAAAGTGCAACTTATATGGATGTCACAGTTCTGTTTTGTGTTTACTCAGGTTGCCTTTGTCTAATATTACATTTTCTCTAAATATCTGAAACCATTCAGTGAGACAAACATGCAATAATAGAGGAAATCGGGAAGGGGACAAATACTTTTTCACAGCACTGTACGCACCCATCCACTCACTCAAACACACATGCTCACACACCCATATAAACACTGAAACACACAAGCGATCACTCATACACACCTATGTACTCACTCATACATACACACGCTCATGCATATACACATGCTTACACACACACCCATGCACTCACTCATACACACAAAAACATGCTCACTCATACAAACACATGCTCACAAACACGCTCATGCACACACTCATACACACACACAAAACACACTCATACAATCACTCATACACACACGCTTGCTCATACTCACCCATACATTCACTCACATGCACACACACACACACACTCTCATACACTTCCACACACACAAACACACACACACACACACAACCATGCTCCTCCCAATATCCCTCACCAAGACCATGCCCCTCACAAAATAAGCAAACACACCTCACATCTGACACAAAATCAACAGACTGCACACAGCCTGCAGTGACTCAGCAGGGTAGCGCATCAGTCAGAGAGACAAAGAGAGATACAGAGAGGAGGAGAGAGGAGGAGAGAGGGAGAGTGAGGGGGAGAGAGAGAGAGAAAGAGAGAGGGAGGGAGAGAAAGAGAGAGAGAGAGAAAGAGAGAGGGAGGGAGAGAGAAAGAGAGTGAGAGAGCGAGAGAAAGAGAGAGAGGGAGAGAGGGGGAGAGAGAAAGAGATGGAGAGAGAGGGAGAGAGAGATTGATGGAAGGGGCAGAGGGCATGAAAAGAGGAATGCTGGCAGTATGTTCACATACATGTATCAGTCACGGCAGCAGAGCGAGAGCAAAGAGAGGGAGAGACTATACATCTACACATCAGCAGGGGGCACCGCCCAGCACGTGTGAAATGACCTCGGGTACAAAACATACTCTACAAATGTATGTGTAAAACTGCAAACATGAAGGCGGCAGCCATGTGTATGGACCTCATCCTGACATGCGGATGGGTCTTCCTCACACAGACGCACGCTACTGGCTCAGAGGGGGGGACGAGGGGCTGAAATGGGGGGGGGGGGGGGGGAGGTTACGCTCCAGATACGTACTGCATTCCCAGCCCTCTGCCTGCAGCGATGACAGGATGCACGACAGGGGGGAAGGGGGACGGGGGGGACGGGGGGGACGGTCCTACGAGGTTCCAGTACAGATGGGAGACCTATGTTGTGAGAACCACACAGTGGGCGGGGATGCAATGACCAGTCAATCACATACTCTTTTGAACCAACGGAAGGGATTCGCTCACCACAGACTTGCAACAACTGGCTCAGATCAGTGAATCACCAATATCATATATTAACTCAGCCCGTTCAGGGTGTCATGAGGCCTTGCTCTCCCATCAGCAGGTCCTAGAGCCCACGAGACCCCACCCTGCACATCACACAGGCACATGCGTCAGACGTTCAGATGGCGTGTAGTGCTCCACTAGACGCTAGCCTGACAGCATGCTACGAACTGAAGAACCTGAAACCACAAACTATCGACACCAGAACCAGTGGTCGCGCTAGCCCACGGAATGCTGCGTCTTTGGAACGCAGGACATTTCAAAATCTGTGTTTTACACTAATTCACTTGTGCTCTGATACTATTTATCGAAACTATTTTGCCATAACATGCCAACTTACAGTAATAGCACAATAAATGTAGGTCATTCATCATTTTATTATGACACCTTAAGCTGGAAGAAAAAGTGGGATTAGCAGGATAAAATAAGCGGAAAATTCTTTTTTGGCGTTCTGATCGAAGCAAAGTTTTGCCACACAGGCTAATAATATTTCAAAACCCTAAGAGCGATTTCTGTTCTAATTTACTCATGTTGAACAAGCCAGCTAGAGCGTGACAACACAAATGTCAGAGACTGAAAGACGATTAGCTCAAAGAATCAGGAGTAATAATTTTGTTGTGGTTCAGATCTGGGTCATCGCCTATTACAATCTTTAAAAAAGACTTCAGAATATTGGCATTTATAGAACACAGTGTATTTTTTCCCTGCATGTTGGCCCTTTTTGCTGTATAAAAACACAGAACCCTGCACTAACACATCCACTGAGAAGTACAGCACTTTTAAAGATTGATTCATCAAACCTGATTTATTTTGAATTAAATACCGGTATACATCTTTCATGATCACGGTTTTCACATGAACACCTCTACCAGGTCCCGTGGAAGGCTAAAAGTGTACATAAGCACATACTGTTTGAAGTTCAGAGCAAAGTTATGTCACACAGGTCTGAATCTGGGCCCAATTTTCCAACATCAGAAAAAGCAACTTGTGCTGACATGCTGAGGTTAAACTTCAAAGACATTTCTCCTTTAAACTTTTGGGTCATGTGGCAGTTAAGCTACAGTTTATACAGCCCGGCTTCAGTTCCCTCACTGTGCGCATTTGTCTTATCAGTAAACACCTCCACCTTTCAGCACCCTCCATATGTTCTTTTCCACACTCATAACCTGACTCATTCTCTCTTCTAAAGAAACCAGCCACTTAAGAGCGGTCAGTCTCAGCCCAGGCAGCAGGGGGGGCTCCAGAGTTCATTTCTGGAATTTCCTTTAATTACCTAATTGCATCAACCATTGGACCATATGGAATGCAGATGAGCATGAAGCTGTTCTGAGCATAACCAATCAGAGAAACTTCAGGAAGCAGGTAGCCACACCCAGAGGAACTTAGTAATGTGTTCATGTATTTGTGCTGTTTTGCAGATGCCATCATTACACAGGCTGACATGGTCAAGATTCCCCATTACGCAGTTCGGTTTTTGCCAGAACTCAAGCCCCACCCAGATTATCAAACCTGCAACCTTCAATTACAAACAAATCTTTAACCAGTGTCCCACACCATGCCACACCATACAACACCACAATGCACCACTGCTACTTTCTACATTAGGTCTTGGACTCCTGGGATTCTCAGTACTGTAGAGAGAAAGATATGGAGTGATAGGAAGGTGAGAAATGGAAGAAGTGAGATGGGAGTAGAGATAAATGTGGAGAGCTATAGAGGGAGAGAGAGAGTGACAGAGGGAAGAGAAGGAGAGATATAATGGCAGTGTGTAGTGCTGTGTGAGTGTGTGCACTCAAGGGCCCCTGTTCACACCCACACACATCAGTCATAGCAGCAGATAGAGGGAAAGAGGGGGAAAGGAAAGAAAGGAGAGAGAAAGAGGCAGAGAGGGGAGCAAGAGAGCAAAAGATGGGGAGAGAGGGGGGATAACCACATAGCTGCAGGGTCGTTTTGATACGTTGTCACCCCTGTTCACCATGGCAACGACCCACAAAGACAGCAAATTTGTGGAGGCAGATGAGGAAGCAGAGCAGCTTGCGCGAGGACATCCAGCACGAGCATGAGAATGCTCTAACCATAGCGCGTACAACACAGACAATCACCTTCAGCTAACGCAGTTCACTGTACAGTACACCATTAACAGATGTAATAATTCGACAACGTGAATGTGTCATATGTAACGTCATGTCGGCGATATCAAGCCTAATTCTACCTGAACTTAAAGCAGAGCCAATGCCCAAAGCCGAGGCGCGTGAGGATTTCCAAATCGGTAGATCTACCACGCACTGCTCATAGCCAGTGGCGTCCTGCTCGCTGAAACTTAGTAGGGCCGGGTAGCCCCCACCCCCGGTGCGCAATCGCATGTGCCCCCTCATTGGTTGTTGGAACCATCCACATTTTGTTTGTTTCAGTAAGTGCCAAAATATTGGGTGTTAATGTTGGCTGGTGTGACTTCAGCCAACCACAGCACCGTTCACCACGTCAAAACATTAATATTTACTAATGCTGAGGAAAGTAATTTTTTTCATGTTTTTACGTTGTTATTGTTTTGAGAGTTTACCTCAAAGTAGCCTAACGTGAAGTGACATGACGGCGTTAAATCAACTTTGATAGAGTAGCCTACATTTGATACCACGTGGACGCATAGAAAACTTTTAGAATTAAATATTTGTTATTGTAGTCTAACAACATTTTTTGTTGTACCAAAAATTATTTAGCGTGTTCTCCCTTAGTCTCTTATTAAAGCCGCAACGGTTTAAATTGCAGGACTGATAACCGGTGATATTTCAGAGCGCAGAGCAGTTTCTAAAGTGTAAACATTTCATAAACATACACCTGTAAGAAGAATATTCTTCTCTAAATGGAAATTGAGCCGTTTTCACCAAAAATCGTCACCTACACGTTTAATTTGTACTGTGCCTTCAATTTAAAAGTAGCTAAGACCGCACGCAAGCCTACTGTCATAAAACCATGCAGGCTTGGCTACTTAAGCCAAACATACATGACATGTCACTTCTGCATTCTTGACTTTCGTGGACCATTTCTTCAGTCCTGGCAGATGTTTTCAAAGCCCCAGGCTGAAATAAAAGCGCAGCCATTCGTGTTCGTATCATATGCTTATAGTATACAAAGTTCACTAGCGCATATCATCCAAGACAAATCAAACGCACAGAATGATGTATAGTAATACAGAAACGTGCTTCCCGCGATGTCATCGGGAAAACGAGTCCGTGATGCTTGAACTTACTGCAGGACGGTATCATATACAACTACGGCATCGTTAATCCTCAGACGCGCAGTTAAGTGAGAAACTGTTACATGTATGCCGAACCGAACGCACACGGAGTTTTGTTGGTGAGATAAGACAGGGGGGCGCGCTCCCATCGATCAGTCGAATCACCGAAGCCTATAGCTTGGATCCAATATGGTATAAATTATCTAAACACGAGCATGAAAATAACTCAGTGGAAACAACAACTAATGTACGTCTTTACCTGTAGCCCCTGTATTGGTGTGATAAAGAAGCCCGTAAACCGAAGAGCATAGATGACAGCTATAGCCTACAAATCTTACCGACTGCTGTTTCTGTTTAAACGCCCCCTTTCCAAGCGGAGGCTGGTGATGCTGCCTCCGCTGCCCACTTTTCGGGTACCCGGTGTCTGCTTTGTGGAACCCGACCCTGTCTCTCTTTTCTCTGGCGTTTGAGCCGACGCTCCCTCTCTCCTCCCCCGTGTCCAAGCTGCTGAAGTTCCACACGATGAGCGTCTGCACAAGCAAGACCGTGAGTGCTGCTATCAAGGTGGACCGTGAGCGGCGGGCCAGCTTGCGGCCGCAAGGACCGCCGACCATCTTTCACGCTACAGCTACTGTGTCACTGCCGAGCGGTTTCAGCGGCTCTGCTTGCATTAAGAGCGTGTCGTTGGGAAGGGGTGGCTGCAGAGAGCAGGCACAAGCGAGAGCGCATCGAGAGGCTAGAGTAGGGAACAGCGCCCCCTTCTGGTGATAGACTGCGAATGACAGCCGTGAACTGCGATATCAAAGTTTTAGGATAGACGCAATAGACCAGAGGTGATGCATCCAATTTCGCGTTTTCAGGCGCACTGAGAAAGTATTGTTCCAATCAGTGTTGGGATATAAAAACCACGAGAGCCAGATGCCGTGCCTTCTTTCAGCCATATTGGTGGCATATAACAAGTGGAGTCATCAGGATTTAGTGGCATAAAACAGCCACCACCCAAAATAAAATGCTCTGACAAATAAGGTTCTCTCGCTAACAATGTTACAATGTGCTTCATATCCTTAACTGCATCCTTTTCAAGAAGAGGTTTCTGTCTCACGAGTCCCTAGTTTGCGCTGTGTCTGTAAACCCACACCGAGCCCCTCCTCGGCCGCATGCCGACCTTGAAAGTGAGGCTTGGGTCATAAATGACCATGTTTTCTTTCCTCGTTACGTTTCCTTTCCATTGCAATGTTTAAGCGTGCACCCGGTTTCCGCTGCTGCTACTCTCCACTCCTCCGACTGCTTCAGTGCGAGTCAGTCTGACACCAGTATGGCAATAAAAACATAATGTTACAATAATGACATAAGTCCCAGCAGGCCTAAACATTTTCAAGTCCAAAACTAAAATCTGTTCATACTTTATTTTCCTTAAAAAAGACACGAAGAACAAATCATTGTTTTCTCTTTTCTCTAGTGTGTTCGTACTTTAAAAGTGTATAGGCACTTCTAAGCGTAGCCTATACATTTAGGCTACAGATGGTCGCTGTAATCATCTCTTGGTCTTGCCAAATATTGAATTCCATTGAAACCAGGGGAACCGGGGGAACATTTTTATCCGTTTAAATTGTTCATGCTATAAAACACAGGCGCTGAAACTGAGAACGCCTTCCTCATAAAATATTAACGCTGCCTGGTTTACTGTCATTGTTTACTGTCTGCACTGGATATATGCGTATTAGGGCCGCAGATGGGGGGACAGTAGGGACACTTCGTCCCAGACCCATTAGTCTTATAAGTCTAAATTAGACTAACGAGTGGGCTACATTGTAAAACATATTACAAAGTCCTTATGCGGCAGAAAAATAATATGTAGGTCTCAAAACACTGAATGTAATATGTGTTAAATAAGAAAAAGGCACGTTGATTTTGTTAAGTAACTAACTAACGTATGGACCCACGTGGGGGCATTAAAGACAAGGACTTAATTAATCAAGTCATTTTTCTGGCATGCACCACTCGCTCCTGCACAGAGGATGTCTCTCAGAAGTGTTGACTCTCCTGACTTAGATCCTTTTGCATCTGCGGCGCAGAAAACATGTAGTTCGTTTGACAAGCCTTCGTGCAGCCTCCACTCCGCGTAGGATTCTTAGGAACCCACACAAAGCCTTGCACCGGGAACATTTCGCGGCGCATCACGTTCGACTTTGCAGCAGTTTGTGCGGCAAGCCGATACTGCTGTGAGCAAACAGACAGGCGTATTTTCGAACATCCTCCAGGTCCAAATTGGGGGCTCGCCAAGGCGGAGTGCTCTGAGGGAAGAATGCCTCTCTATTTCTATCCTAAACACTTCAACTGCCCAAGACATTCCAAAGATATTTACATCTACACACATATATTTATATAGTGTCTATATTTATGTATATACATCTACACACACACACACACACACAGGCCAATTTATTTATCTATCTATTACCTGGTGGGAACCCCCTCCAGAACAGCCTGAATTCTTCACGCCATGAATTTAACAAGGTGCTGAAAACAATCTTCAGGGATTTTTTTTCCATGCTGACTTCATAGCATAACACAGTTCCTTCAGATTTTTCGCCACTCATTCATGTGATGAACCCCCTCCCCCCTTCACCCACAGAAATGCCTCTCACTGGATGCTTTTTGTTTATCACACCATTCTCTGAAAACTCTATATATTGTAGTGCATGAAAATCCCAGGAGGGCAGTTGTTTCTGAGATGCTGGAACCACCACATCTGGCACCAACGATCATACCACGGTCAAAGTCGCTGAGATCACACCCATTCTTATTGTTTGGTTGATCATCATCTTAAGCTCTTATATTGTGAAGCAGAGCAGAGTGTATATTCTGCAGGTGTAAAAACACAGCATATACTCTTTTCACATCTTATTTGAAGACTGAATCATCTGGAAAATAAAATACATTTAAATGCGATAACTATAGCCTATGCTTGAGGTTAAAAAATGGCAAAAGGATTACAAAAAGTAAGTAAATGTGATAATAATTTCAGAAAGCATTGTGCGCAGATATCCTCTATTGCTGCAATTGACAGCTCATCTCCATGCAGCTTAATGGGTCTAATGACCATATATGATCACAACTAAAGTCATCCCTCCAAGAACGTCATCTCTGGAGTTCAATAACTGCTGCAGGACTCACGCGTGTGCACAAATAAAGGATGCGAGATGAAGTTGGTGAAGTTAACCAAAATGCAGTATGGATTCCTTGGGTCATTGAAAGAAAATCTGCACTCTTGTACAAAGCCAAATGTCATGTGTCTGCATGTTTACTGATTATCCCATTTTTAAAGAAGTGTTCGTTTAAAATGCCCTGTAATGCTCAGACCACAATAGCCAGTAAACAACACGTTTGAAAAAGAACCTAATGGAAAGTGTTTAACAGGGCATATGTCACCCAGAACATGCTAGCCAGCACATCCTACCCAGCATATCCTAAGGTATAAGAGCCAGTTGACACATGCAACTCAGTGGACGCTAAGGTTCAATAGCATATACTTCCAAGTGCATGCTACCAAGAACACAATAAGGCTTGACAGCTGGCGGATATATGCAACCCAGCTCACATTATGACTCAATAACATTCTTCCCAACACACATTAAGGTTTGATAACCAGTGGATACATACAACCTGACACATGCTAAAGTTCAATAATACCAGCCACCCAGTACATGCTAAGGTTTGACAGCCAGTGAACACGTGGAACTCAGCATACTCCAAGATTCTGTAACATGCAACCTAGCATACACTAAGCATGAATGATAGCCAGTGGACACGCGCAGCCCAACACACACGGGGTCAAATTCAGTTTCCTTAATGCTAAAAACAAAACTGCCTTCCTCTCCTGAAATGCCTCTTTAGGGTTAATGTGGTCTACCCCCAAGTAGGGAATTCCCCCCAGCCTGATTGGTTAAGACAGGAGTAATGGCACTGACAGATCTGGGGCTGGTATTAGAAGGTAATCCCAGCACAGTAACCCACGGTGACTTGTGTTCAGGGGCAATCCCATAATTCTGTGCACCAGCTATCCTTCATAATGAGATGCAGGCCTGGGGAAAAATAAATGACTTGGAGATGACCTCTCTCTCTCTCTGTCCCTCTACCCCCCACTCCCCCATTCCCTGGTTCTCCCTTTCCCCCACTGAGGTCTGACCTTTGTAGTTCTGCAGGGGTCACCTCCACGCAGCTACTTTAGGCACTAATCCCTCAACTTCCCATGATTTTCCCATCTGACCGTTCACTTCAGTCTCTCTATTCCAATGCCAAAAATCCCAACCCACACAAGCCGCCTGCTGCCTTGTGAAATACACAAGTAGATACGGAAGCGGCATGTGTGATGGAAAAGATCTGGGTTTTCTCACCTGATGAGAAAGGACATGAGCCGTTTTTTTTTTTTAGAAAAGTTCTCCAATAAAGCAAGAGAAAGAGATAAGGGGTTTAAGCCAAAGTCTGCCTGGAACCTCAAATTTAAGGCTTTAAGGAGCCTTTGGAAGGGAGATTTTCCATTTAGAACAGAATTATAGTCACAGTGTGAAATGGCCCTTGGGTGACCTTTGATACTTGACCCCATGTGGGTTTCCCGTTGCTGTCATATGGCTGGTTATCTATGTGTTGACTAATTCTGCTACTTCTACTGTTGCTCAACTCAGACACACAGCATCTAAAGAGCAGACTGGGGGTTTCCCAGAGAATCATCAGCGGTTTAATTCCATGTTTTCATTCAGCGCGGCTTCATTGTCCTTTTGCCAATGAAGCCAAAAGGACAAAAGTGGTCATCAAAGTAAAATTTTAAAAATCTTTAAGATGGCTGGACTGAAGGTTCCAATTTCTCCCTGTTTGTCTAAACACTGTTCACTTCCTGTCCCAGTTAGACAAAGCCGGTGGATAAGGAGCAAGACAACTATGTGCTGGTAAGGTGAGTTTACACTGGCACACAAAGTCTGTAGTAGTTTGTGCGGGTACAGTGGGTTTGCATGCTGTATACACGATTCCCAGTTTGAGTAGAGGCGGACTGTACCCTTAAATGAGGTACAGTGCTGTATAATGAGGCACCTGAGGTAGCACATTAATCATACATAGCATGCTGAATAATGCACAGCGTGAGCAGCCCGGCAGTCATAAGAGGTGCTTTACCTGGACTCCTCCAGGAGAAAGGGGCTACTGCAGGTGCATGAGGTAAAGCCGCTGCTCCCAGATTAAGGTGAAATTAATAATGCATCACGGCTATGGCTGTTCACCTTTAAACAGCGAATGAGGAAAAATCCTGGGACTTAAAATTCCAATGATGCAAAGATGCCAACAGAAGACCTTCTGAAATAAAAATAAAACAACTCTAAAGTAGTTTTCTGATGAAACATTACTGTCTTGTCTCCACGTTTTGCATATTTGATCTGAACTGGGTTTAGAACTACAATCACCAGGCATAATGGCAATAGGTTACTTCTCCCCCATAGGTACACTGAAATACATGAAATCCACACAGAGTATCGCTTGAATAATGGTGCTTGCTACAAGGGAAAAAATGCACTTTCAAAACAGCCAGCTAGCTGAAGTGCTGAAACAGTTGGAATCCTAGAACTGTTTGGCATCCTGAGAATTTGAATCACAAACTAGTTAAATCTCGTATGAAAGTTAATTTTCACAACTGAAAAAGCATGGGGCTCAAACAAACATAGACTGCAACAATTAATGAGAAATCTCTAATAACCCATCCTAGAGCATATTCATTTCTTATTTGTTTTACAACAATATCTTGGCTATTTATTTTCAGTTTTGCACATTTGAAAATTGAGACAATGTCATTTTTTATGTGTTGTTTTATATGTGGTAAGTTAGCCTACATACCTTCCCCTCGCAGTGAGCGCCTTACAAGTAAAATATTGCTAGTGGGTAAACACCTGAATGTATTTAATTAGCAAATTAAGTAAATAAAATTAAATGAAATATTTTGGAACGGCCAATCTTCTGCAACCGCAGCCACATACATGAGTGAACCCCACTGGCTGTGAGGCCTGCCCATGCGCCCCGGCGGGGTGCCTTAACCCAATAAGCCATCCGGCCGCCCGAGTATTCACTTTTTAATTAAATTTTATTGCTTCTGGACAGTAGCGACGGAGCCTTGGGAGCGCCGCTGGGAGGCGTTTGCTCGCGTTCACAGCTGCCGCACCCGAACCCCCGAAACCTCGAACCGTTCCGTCTGAATGTCAGCACACAATGCCATCTGTCAGGGCAGAAAACGCTGAACAGTTATAATAATAACAACACCGATAAGGTGCGTGAATATGCAAGACGCTAATGAATGTAGCGTATACGTCAAAGTTCACTGTTATTAAGCATCATTACAGCAGGGTTACGTGCAAGTTACGCGCAGGGGAGAGCGTGATGGAGGATATGCTCGTGCAGCACATCCAGGTTCCACACAGCAGGTAAACACTATCACCTCATAAGAGAACAGACAAGAGAAGCCTCAGCCCCAGCTAGGGTCTCTCACACATTACAGCTGTGAGCTCAAGCCCCACACCAATGAACGTTAAGCCTAACACTGATGCGCTTGATCACCCTTCCATTACTTTATAGCTGGGCCGTCATGGAGCCTGAATAAGGTAAAATAAGACTTATTCTGCATCTCTCTCTCGCTCGCTCTCCCTCTCTCTCTCTCTTTTGTGACAGATGATATAGCCGGCCGATATTCACAGAGAAGGGTTTGTGTCCCTGGGGTTTGGAAGAAGCAGCAATGAATTAACGGACACCTCCCAGCAGAGCTCCCAAGACTATTACCACCACCCACCAGTCACAAATCATGAGTCCACATCACGCTGCTGCTAATAGTAATGATAATGATAATGATAATAATAATGGTGAGAAACGGGCAGCCATGTTGTAGAGAAAGAATTGGCATGGCCGGCTAACCATCACTATATTCGTGGCCATGTTAAATTTGTGGTCCAGCACTACTTTTGATGCTAGAAGAAGCCAACACAGTGGTGTGGCCCAGGGTGAGAGAAGAGATGCAGAGCATCTCAGTCTTTGCCAGCTGAGCTTTAGGTGGTGATTTTCAGTCCAGTTTAAGATTTCATTCAGACATTGTTAACATGCCTATGGGTCCCTGTTGGGCAGATAGTGCTGAGGAAAGACAGAGTGATGTGTCATTGCCAGAGAAAAAATATGGCAGTCTGTGAGCAGTTACAACAGGGCCAAGGCATTTGGTGTAGAAAGAGAAGGGGAGGCAAGGACAGAGCCCTGGGGTACGCCTGTAAAAAGGCTATGAAGCGTTGATGTTGTGCCACCCCAAGTGACTTGGAAGGAATGCCCCATGCAGTAGGATGTAAACCAGGCCAAGGCCACGCCAAAGATCCCCACTGTAGAGAAGATGGGAGACTACGGTGGTCATCAGTGCCAAACACAGAGCTGAGGTTAAGCAGAATCAGAACTGAACATGTAAAACTGATTACAAATCAGTTTTTTGAATTACTGCACCAAGTGTATTACAGTACAGATGCGCATAAAGTACAGTGCAGTCTCCTGTGTGCAATGAAAATGCTCTGCTGAGTTTTATTTCACATTCATGGAGCCTCATTTTCCGGCACCCCCAACAGGGCTGTAGGGCTGTCACAGTTATATAATAATGGGAGGACATTATTTAGTAATGGCCTTCTGTGTAGTTCACTCCCAGGGTGGTTATGATTCTGCATGATTACAAAGACAAGGCATTTGGAAGGTTTTTTCCCTTTCCTGGTCTCAGGCCTTGGTTGCTCGTGGGTTTGCAGGAAGGACTGCTGGAATTCAGCCTACACAGGCCTGATTTAAGCTTGCCCTTCCTAGCCCTGCAGAAGACTCATATCCCAGGTGGGGCACAGTTTCCGGCAGTAACACACCCTGAATGTACCAACAATGTGTGAAATGCAGGCTATGTTGATGGCCACTAAGTCCCATTCATAACAGTTGAAGGAAAGTCATAATTCCCTGTGAAGACAGCCAGGTGAAGATGTGCATTGTGCCTCTTTCTATCTGTCTGTCTGTCTTTCGATCTCAGCATTACAGCTCACAGCACATCCATGTAACCAAGCAGCACACCTCTTGCAGTATTTACCTGTATTAACCTGGGCATATCTTCATTTTCGAGGTGCTTTCTGAATGGCACTTTGGAGAGTTTCTCTTTCAGCTAAATCTGATGTGAAAATGATTGGTTGAAATGCTTCTCGTTTGATACCCACATCAACAGTCTGCGCCTCTCCCTCGGTGGTGTCACTGCCTCTCTGCTTGTGAAGCGCATGGGTTTGCCATGTGAACAGTGCTGAAGCTCTTCCCTGAGTGTGGTCGCCCGATACCCACCAGTGATTCATGGCAGCCTTCCAACCCCGGAAATATTCCGTTCTGGGCAAGTTCGCATTTGATCCCTAAACACACTGCGACATTCTCAGGTGGCAGCCATATTGAAACGCGCAGGATACAAAAGCTGCCTTTGCTTTTCCGCTGACCCATTACTCGTAACCTAGTAACCTACAGCAGCGCAGAATCCATCTCAATGCAGAGTCCACCGGCAACACTTCAGTGAGTGTGGGACTGCAGATTAGGGCTGGAAAATTAGCTTCAGGACGAAAAATACTACTGTAATTAAGTGTATATTTGTATTTGTGTGTGTGTATGTGTTTGTGTGTGTTTCTGTGTGTGTGTGTGTATGTGCATGCGTTCATGTGTGCAATGTTTTTAGTGTGCACAAGAACCCCAGAATAACATTGCAGTTGTGATTTTAAGTCTGTCCTAAAAAATGTAGTTCCTTTCCTTTAGCCAGTCTGAGTGAGGAGTAAATGGTCATGGATGGTTTAGGCCTCTGTGGACAGGGTCTCACTAGTGTGAATCTGAGCTGCACAGAATTCCCATTTTTTCCCAGAATGCTTAATGCTCAAGCCACGTATAGCTTGAGAGTCTGTGTGAACCTTCCAGAAAAACACAGACACATGCAGCCTGTTCTGAGGCCAGGCGCAGTTTCAGCTGGACAAGAAGTAACATTAAAACACGAAAAACAGTGAACATTATAGGAAACAATGTCTAAGAACTTCCTCTGATTGGCTTATTGGGCTGGCAGTCTGAAGAGGCAGCCAAGGGCAGCATGTTAAATTGCTGGGTGGAGGTGCACTCTGTACCAGCTGAGGCGTCAGGCATTGCTGTGATATGGAAGCAGCACCCAGTCCCAACAGTACCAGGCTGCTTCTCTGAAGAGACAATAACATCTTTAAAGGCTGAATGATTTCTCCCGGCACTGTACATATTGTTATTCCTGAGCTGCTTTGTCCCAAAAACCAACAAGGGCCAAACATTCCCAAAAAGAGGACACTTCACAAATAACCGGTGCTTGACAGCCCCCAGCCACACGCACACGGAATGTTCCGGGCCAGGGGCTCCAGCTGCTGGGGCTGTAATTAGGGAGGCCCGAAATCTTGCAGCCTCTCTCAAACAGGCGGGTTCGAGACGCCAGGATGAGCTCAAACCGCTGGCGAGATCAAGCCCCCCCCGATAGCCCCTCCCACTGGGCCACGCCCAACATTTCGAAACTTCCTCACTCCCCCTGTAATTTTCATACCAGTATCAACACACACTATAGATTGGCCAAACCTTCCTGAGGGCCCCCCTACCCATGCAGACACTGCAGCAGCATGAGCAGCATTTTCACACTGACCCTTCAAGAGTTTTATATCCCTCTTTCAAACTTTATTACACAGTGAGTCTCTAAGAAAAGCCAGTCTCTTTTAATAGTCAGGTAGGGAAACATACATCACCTTGGTAACAGGAATCAATTTCTCATGCCATTGATTAATATCATAAACCGCAGCTTTCTAGCTTATGGACAACACCAGTGTGGTACCAGAGACAGTTTGGTACTAAATTCAAACTAGATGTGATCAAATAGCCTATGCCCCGGCAAATTTGAGCGGAGCAAAAACATGGACTAACCCCACCAGAATATCCTCTAAGGGACAAGCCCCCATGCCACCTCTCCTAACGGGACAAGCTCCAAACTCTTCTAAAGCAGTGGTTCCGAAGCCAGATCCAGATATTTTATGTGTTCCATCTGAAGCACACCAGAGGCAACTAATGAAGGGCTTGATTAGTTGTATCAGGTGTGCTTAAGGTGGAACGTCAAATACCAGGATCCAGCTGGGGATACCTGAGAAGAGGTTAAGGAACCACTGTTCTAAGCCCCATAGCCACCTCTGCTAAAGGGACAAGCCCAGCTGTGACCTCTCCTAAAAGGACCAACCCCACCAGCAGCTGTGCTAAAGAGATAAAGTGCCACCACTGGCACCTCTCCTAAAGAAAAAACCTCCACCAGCACCCCTGCTAAAAGGACAAACCCAACCAGTACCTTTCCTAAAGGGACTAACCCGTCAAACTCATCTGATTGCACTCTCTAAAGCAGGTGTAGTGAGGAAACTCGTGTCAGAGAGAGCAAATGAGCGAGAGAGTGAGAAAGCAAGAGAGCAAGAAATGAGTGTTAAAATTTTCTAACAGACCTCCAGAACAGTAAATTGTACCTTGTGATTGAGTTTGCCATAATTGCTGGTTAATTTACTAAAGTACTATTATGGAATGGTCGTAATTACAACTGAGTTCCACAGGTGCTGCCAAGGAGAGGCCTGGTGAAGGGAAGATATTTAAAGTTAAGATGCGTTTCAAAAGTCTTTGAAAAATTTCTTCTAAAGAGTAGGATACTGCACTGTTTGAGTCTGTCTGAGAGAATGCAAGCTAGTCAGCATGTCCCACCAGACAAATACATTCCAATCTGACTCCTCTTGGTTCCTAATTAAAACTGTAATGTCCAACAGCATGTCTTTGTAAGAGTAAATGTCCCCACTTTGACAGTCACAGCAAAATAGAGCAGCCTACTGCTTACTATAACAGGAACAATAATAAACCCCTGAGCATTGCTACTGCTGACTGAGAAAGTACCATTTGAACTGCAGCGTCAGTGAAAGAATAAGGGTTCTGTACCCGCCCTGTGACTGCGTAGTGAGCATAAACTAAACGCTTCAGAGTGCTTCAAAAAAAGCTCACCTCTTAAAAAAAAAAAAACGAAAGAGGGATTTTCTGTTTGGCATTCCCAGCTTTAGCGAGTAAATGACCATGCAGGGCCGGTCACGGGAAAGACCAGAATAACCCAGAATAATACCTGCAAGCATACCCACAATCAGCTGCCCACTTGTATCTGCCTGACGCAACTGCAGACACAAGAAAAGCACACAACTTCTCAGAATAAGCAGATCTGACCTCTCCCTCTCTGGCCCCAATGCCATACAGCAATGGTAACCAATCCTGTTCCTGGAGATCTACCATCCTGTAGGTTTTCACTCCAACCCTGAAAAAGCACACCTTGCTCAACAGTTCAGAGATCTTGTTGAAATGAAAACATACAGGATGGTAGATATCCAGGAACAGGGTTGGTTGCCCCCTGCCCTATAGGATCCAGGGCATCCCTCCCACTGTCTACCAAACCAGATCTAACTGCCCGTAGCCAGAGGAGACCATGCCCTGTGAATGGCAGGACCCTCCCACTGCTAACAGTAATGTGATCTGTGAGGCCTATTAAGTCATTATAGAAGATGGCAGTTAGTCTTGACCTCGAAGGCAGACATTCCGCCCCCTGGAATGGTGTTTATGGCCGAGCCTTGACTGTAGATCTTTCCAGGAGTTCTGCAGCTCCTTGCTAATAAGGGGGGGGGGGGGTCACACAGAGAATGAGGGGTTTGGTCTGACAAAAATCCCACTACACTGACACCCAGAGCTGTTAACACAACCCAAAATATGTTCTATTCACACTGCTTTTAAACTTTAGATCTGAGCACCTGGTATTTAGCTGGAAAAGTTAATTTGATGCTTCACCTGAGTGCACAGGGCAGGTGTGCTCACCAGGTAACACAACTGCTAGCAGCTGGACAAATACTGGGATTCTCTATCACATGGGTGCTGTTATTTTTGTTATTGGGGATAAGCTGTACAGCTTTATCATTTTTGTAAACCTGTTTAAAATTTGAATCTGTTTTCTTATGAGTGTCCCAGTCACTTATTTTAAAAATGTGACTGAAACACACATGAATAAATAAAAAAAGTGCCTGTATCTGCACTTTAAGTGACTGAATAATTCAGCTAAGTGCCTTTTAACAGGAAGTTAGCCAGCAGGAGCAGTACTTCCTGATGTCCCCCAGGATGGCCCTAGGTGCACTCTCGCTGTAAGTTACTGAAGGCAAGCAGGGCAGGTATTTGGACCTTTTAGAGGCTAGCAGGAGAAAACTGTTACACACAGCTGTGAGAGTGAGGTGTAACCTTCACAGACAGGCCCCATTACACTGAGTCCCCAAGCAGTGCTAAAGCTTAGGCCGTTTGTCACCCAGATTTCCATGGAAACAACCACACTCAGCCTGACCGGCAGCCAGTATCTCAAACACTTTACTTTACAAGGGCACATATTTATCTGTATATGTAGTACATACAAAGCCCTCCAAGATGACTGTCATCCGTAACAACGATAAGTGAAAAAGGCTATATACAATAAACAGAATACAGTGATTAAAAAAAAAAACGAATGTACACCATATTTCAGTTCTATGGTTTTTCATATTAAGACATGACTTAACCCTAATCTATTCCTTGAGAAGTCCTAACTGTAGATAAATCTAAAGCAATGTGACTCATAACACACAAATATTACTTGGCTATTCAACCAAAAATAAGTCAACATACAGAAGCCATAAGTGGACCCTTACTGCTAAGTGCTTCCATATCAATTAAGAGGGTAATTAAAACCAGGTGCTTCTAATCAATTGCGCATGAATAGTCAATAAAAAAAATAATGGTTTGGATTGGTAAAATCAGTCAATGAGTGCAGACAAGGATCTTGAAGGATTCTGTATCAAGGAATTGTTAAAAAAAATCCCACCAAATATACACATCAAACTGTGGATTTCATTAGTGTTATCCTTCTGAAGGGTGAGTGGACAAAGTACTGAATACAGAGGGTGGAAATCATTTTCAAGCCGTAACTTGCCAAGATGGCATACCTGCCATCCCAATTATTGCTCGGTAAAACACTTTTCTCTAAGCAATTGCATTAATATTAAAGAATACTATTTTCATATTTCTGAAAATATAATACAGCTGATTACCTGTTAAGTTAATGCAGTACAGAAGAAAAATTATTTCTCTCATTTCTCAGAAAGACAGGGATTATATATAGCTTGCCTACTGACCTCCATTCCAAGGGCATGGCAGCAATCTTATTGAAATCTTATTATATAGTGACTTTACATGACCGTGGTTGAGAATCGCTCTCAGTGAACAAACGAGCCCCATTAGCAGCTTAACGGAGGCTTAGCTGGCGGTTCTGTGCTGTTGTGGGACGGTTGGGCGTGTGACTCACCTGCCACATTCGCCGTTGATCTCACGCCGCGGCTGTTTTGAGAGCGGTAATCTCTCGGAGACGTGCTGACGGCTGCAAATCCGTGGTTCTCGGTGGTGGTTCAAAGTTCCTAGGAAGCGTCCTTTTCCAACACTTGGAGAAGCCCAAAGTTTAGTCATCCAGGACACCCCGAGGCGGTCTGTAACCTTACACCCGGGTTGCCTTAACCTAACCCTAATCCCATTTTCCAGGTTTTGTAGAGGAAGTGAAACAATGTAAACACAATCAGTCTGTTATTGCATCAGTGAAGTGATCTGGCGGTTAGGTAACCAGCGAGGGGTACATTTTCCTGGCATGGTTTAGGTGCACCCTCAGAGGAGAAGGTTAATGCCAATTGTCAATTGATACTCAATGGTATGACGAGATCACATTCACCCCATGTTAAAGCATTTGTTTCTGGCAGTCAGGGGTGTTTTTCCAATACAATGCCCTCGTTTCCAGACATTGAGAAGTAACACATGGGTGTTATCCGTATTTCACAGCTCTCAGTCAGCAGATTTGAACCCAATCAAGCATTTATGAGATATGAGATATTCTGGAATGACGTCTGACACATTGTTTTCCAGTTGCATCATCTCAGCGCATGTTTACTGACTTTCATAGATGCGTGGTGTTATATTCCTTCTGCAGAATTCCAGATTCTGGTAGACTGTGTGCAATGGGGCATACAGGTCATTCTGTCCACACATTGTGCCCCCCCAATCATACTATTAAGTGGATTTTATATTGTTATTTTAAAACTTTATTTTGTTTTTCACTGTGTGGTGAGTGTTTTACTGAACTCTGCCGTCTCTGTGGGATGAGTGTTTTACTGAACTCTGCTTGTTCTCTGTGGGATGAGTGTTTTACTGAACTCTGCTGGTTCTCTATGGGATGAGTGTTTTACTGAACTCTGAGGGCTCTCTGGGGTGTTACATTTCAGTCGCAGTGTCCCTGGCTAACCAAAAACACTTGCTCATGGCCTCTGGGTCTGTCAATATACACTCATTAAAGAAGAGGGGAAACAAGGTCTAATCAATATTGATGAATACATGCCCATTTCTAAGGCACAGAATGGTGCCTGGCAGTGCCCATAGACACAAGTTGGTCTTCCAACAAACAACTGACAATGTCACAGTTATGCCACAATCTGAAGATACAGTATACAATCTATACTAGGTCATGAGACAGTCAATGGATTTAATGCTGTACAATTGACCATTTCATCAGATTGGGGCAGGCAATGAGAGCAGTTATTCTGAGATGTGGGCTTATCAATACATAATGAAGCTCAGGGTACATGACTCTGTGTTGCTGGACCAGACTAATGGGATTTAGTGTAAATGTGCAAAATGGTCTAAGCTATTCTATAAACCTTTAGCAAAGGCACACACGGAAAACCAGTACTCACAGATGTGCTCTTGGTGTGCGTTTAGTCTCCAATCCACCCAAGCATGTTCATATTACCCTCCTCCTCATCTTTCATCATTGGTTGTCTGTAACTTCTTGCACCAACTGTTCAAAACCTTGATATTAGCCTACATGGTAGCTAATGGAACAGGATATCCCCTCCGTAGTCATTCAACCTAGTCATAAATTCTTACAGTTTTGGAAAACATTGTACTGATGCATTATACGGTGCATTTTATAAAATAAGTTCCTAAATATGCATTCCCATATTTTTGGTTAATGTTTTAACAACAGAAAAAAAGGTATGCTCAGACATGTGTGAGCTTCAGTGTGCCCATATCTAATATCTTCATCTAATGTATTCTAAACATCACACTATTTGTTGAGGCTATTGCAGTACTGTACAGTTCCATGCCTTAAAAGCAATGTATAAACATCACAGGTGTAACAGGCCAGAGGTAAGGCAGTATACCAAAAACACAATCACATCATTTCATCGCAACCACTTCAGCATTATTTTTCGCAGTCCAGCGCAACAATCCCTTTTCCACATCTAACTCCCGGGAGCCACAGCTGGCTTTCCCCGTTCCCATGACAACCTCCCTCACCCAATCTCCATAGAAACCAGTCCTTTTCTTTTTCCATCAAATATGTGAGATGACATGGTAGGGATCGGGCTGCGAGAGATGAAATGGAGACAGTTCCGAGGGTTTTCACTAGACCTCAGGGTCTTGCCTCAGGTGAGACAACGTTAATTTAAAAACCAGAAGCTCCAATGTGGTCACAATTATCCTCTGCAGAAAATGAAATACTTCAACCAAAGAAGTCTAATTCTGCCTCACAGTTGCCTCCATTCAGCCATTTAACATTAAAACATACGATCTAGGTGCAGTACCTGTAGACATCATCACATAAAACCTGAAGCAATGAGATATGCCTGGTGAACTTGTAAACGTGCTTTTTAAGTCAATGTGAAAAAATATCCACGACTGTTGATTCATACATTAATTCCCAACTGTCAATCACGTTGTTAGCTATCAGTGCACACGTCGAGCCAACGGTGACTCTTGCAGAAGGTGAATACAAAAAGGCGAGGATATTTAGCACTCCCACAGCGAATTAAATGCGGTCAGATCCGCATGGTCACCAAGTGCAATGCAGAACCCCACACAAACTGTCAGCCTTCCACAGTGTGATGGCATATGAAAATGGGATTTTGCAAATTTCCAATTGAAAATAAATCTGCCAACATCTCATCATAACCTCAAAATGTTCTTGGGCTTTTTCTTATTTCAAAAGAATAAGATGCTGGGTGACTGAAAGAAGACCATTTAAACCTTTTTTATGTTTGGAGTTGAGCTGAAGCAGAGTTAATATTTCAGTGAGAACCTTATTTAAACCCCCTCAATAAAAGCCTTTTCTCGCCCGAGGCTGAAATATAATTAGGCCTACACGAAGAAGGCAACGACAAAAACAGAGACAAGGGAAAAAAACTAACAGAAAACACACTTTGGAACATGCAATGTAAGAGGGATGAATAATCCACTAATGGGGTGATTTAAGCTACTCCTGAGGGGATCCTGGACAGGGCTGTATCCAAATTCTCTTAAAAAACGGACAAAACACTGTGCAAAAAGTGATACAAAATAGCACATGCAAATATGCCAACCGAAACCCCACATAGACCTCAGATGCCTTCCTCTCTCTCAAATATGAATCACTCAGAGCACATCTGCGGTAAAGTCTTTGCACCAGACATCTGAGATTGTGCCTCATATAGGCCAACTCCTAGTCTGCCTCAGGAAACAGATTATACATTTCTCAAACATTAAAGGTAAGACTGCTGGTTAAAACGTACCGCCAACACACATCTCCCCCTCAGCCGCCATTATGTCCTCGCTGATGAGAGGGCGGGACTGCCGGCGACGGACTCGACCATGATGTCATAAAGCAGGCGGAATCAGGCTGTCGTGCTGCTGCGATTACGAAGATGAATTATTCACAGAGAACGTCAATATATCGCGAACGGCTCTGACCCTGAACCGTGGAAATGAGATACGCGCGGGGTCCTCTGCTTTTGATTTAAACACTCTCCGCACGGTACAAAACATCACCGCATCAGATCCAGCACGATGCCCAAAGCATCTATAGCTAGTGCTCTTCGAGACAGAGGAACAAATTCCGTAACTAACAGCAAAGGCCAAATCCCCCCCAAAAAAACATTTTTTTTTTCATCTAGCAAAACCTGCAGGCATCATCCTCCTGGCACATCAGGTCAGGGTGGACGTTCTTCCACAAATATATCAATCTTTCAGCACCACAACACACAACCCTGTGAAGGGAGATCAGCTAGGTCATGCTCAGCCTGGCTGCAATCCCAAAGCTAATTTATAGAATCATATTTGCGTTGGGAGACAGCCAGGACAAAAACTGCTGTTGTGCTCCAGGATGTGGCCGCCATCTGCAAGATGTAAATCAGCACACATTCATCAAAACAGCAAAGTGGATTCTCCCATTTAAACCAGCCAGAGTCGCCATAGAGAGAGAGAGAGAGAGAGAGAGAGAGAGAGAGAATTTGGGGAAAAGGAACTTAAAAGCACATTAAAACTCTTCTCAGAAAAAATATATATTATTTTGAAAGTCTCACTTGAAAGATGGAAAATGTTCAGGATCCAGTGATTGTAGGGAGGATTTGCTCCATTAGACATTTATCAGCACAGCTGCTTTTTCAGTGTAAAATCAACTCTAATGGAGTACATATCATCCCCGCTGGACTTGCATAAACACCACTGATTTAACACTAGGAATTTTGCTCCGTAGTAACGGGCTTTCATTCCAGTAATACATTTTCTCTTCTCATGGTTTTACTTTTAACCCTTCAGGTTACAGCATGATAATATTTTTACACTGTAGAGCTGGACCAGGATCATTATATGCTTTGTCTACAGAGAGTACATTTAAGTACATTTTCCAAAGATACTACATGTTACTACAGGCTTCAGGCTCTTAAGCAGGTTAGACCGTTTTATGCCACATCCTCATATAGGAGTTACATTAAATATAGCCTTATCCCTATAAAACACATTAGTAAAGATACTTTGATCCACTGTCAAAACCACGTTGAGCCAGGAGCATGTGGACAACCCATTGTAATATCTGATTGTTAGTATTTACACCTTGGCTAATGGAAAAGGCCAAATGTAAACTAGCTGTTCAAACCATACCAACCACGTAATATAAGGTCTATGAGTGGTGTTACAAAAACTGCTGTTGTGCTCCAGGATGTGGCCGCCATCTGCAAGATGTAAATCAGCACACATTCATCAAAACAGCAAAGTGGATTCTCCCATTTAAACCAGCCAGAGTCGCCATAGAGAGAGAGAGAGAGAGAGAGAGAGAGAGAATTTGGGGAAAAGGAACTTAAAAGCACATTAAAACTCTTCTCAGAAAAAATATATATTATTTTGAAAGTCTCACTTGAAAGATGGAAAATGTTCAGGATCCAGTGATTGTAGGGAGGATTTGCTCCATTAGACATTTATCAGCACAGCTGCTTTTTCAGTGTAAAATCAACTCTAATGGAGTACATATCATCCCCGCTGGACTTGCATAAACACCATTGATTTAACACTAGGAATTTTGCTCCGTAGTAACGGGCTTTCATTCCAGTAATACATTTTCTCTTCTCATGGTTTTACTTTTAACCCTTCAGGTTACAGCATGATAATATTTTTACATTGTAGAGCTGGACCAGGATCATTATATGCTTTGTCTACAGAGAGTACATTTAAGTACATTTTCCAAAGATACTACATGTTACTACAGGCTTCAGGCTCTTAAGCAGGTTAGACCGTTTTATGCCACATCCTCATATAGGAGTTACATTAAATATAGCCTTATCCCTATAAAACACATTAGTAAAGATACTTTGATCCACTGTCAAAACCACGTTGAGCCAGGAGCATGTGGACAACCCATTGTAATATCTGATTGTTAGTATTTACACCTTGGCTAATGGAAAAGGCCAAATGTAAACTAGCTGTTCAAACCATACCAACCACGTAATATAAGGTCTATGAGTGGTGTTACATGGACTGACACTTTAGAGTTACAATAGGCGTGATACTATTTCTCTATATAGCCACGTGCTAAAACGTATGCAGCAACAGACTGTGTAGACCCAAAGTTCATACTGAAAGCTCTCAGAAAATTCTGTCTCGTTTTGTTGAAGCCAAAACATTCCAATCTGATGCATCTTCAGAAAATTCCTATTTTTTCAGACTACTACGGAACACAGCACCGAAAAACTCCTGCCACCAGCGGGAATCTCCAGAGTTTAGAAGCACTGGAGGGAGGAGAAGCTGAGGGAACACAGAAGTGGAGTATCTAGTGAGTCTGCAGAATCTGTAACAATGCATTTTACCCTGAATACAATGTATCGTGTACAAACTTGCGGTAAACCTACCGAGCAAGGAAAACAGCTAAATAGCCCAATTATAAAACACTAATCGACAACAAAAATTATATACAAAAATTTACACTCCAATTCAAATGAATGTGTGAGAACTACAAACGTCGTCACAGTGATTTTAGACTATGTCTTCAAAGGTAACAACCCTAGCAAATTGCTGTTGTCTCAGGGGCAATGGAAAGTGCCTGTCATTATATAACACAGAAATAATATTGCTTGGCAAGTGTGCAGTAAATTGTTTTCACTGAGGAATTATGTTGTTGTAGCATATACAATACTGTATATTGGGCAAGGGCAGAATTATAGAAAAATTGAGGTCTCAAGCCACGTCCCCTTCAAAAAGCTTTTTAAGATCTTAGCCTGTGACGTAGGACAAGGGACTGCTGAAATAAGCCAAGTAAGCCTGCAGAACCTAGGCAGCCCATGAATTGTCACTGAGGTCTAGCCAGCTAGCAGAAGGTAGGCTGCCGCAGCCTTAAAGCACTTCCGTGACATTGCACCTGATTCTTCCATTTCTGTGCTGGACGCCGGGTATTACAAGAACTGTTCATTTGCTTATGTGGCCTTTGCTGTATTCTCAAGGTAACCTTACTGCCCGTAGAGGAGTGCTGGAAATGGGTAATTCATCTTTTCCTTTTGTGGTACAAGTAAGATTTAGCGCTGAGCCACCCTTTTGGAAAATGGTGAACTTTTGGGTGAATATTCGCCTTGGAATGGAACATAAAAGAATTCCAAATTAACGTCATCAGTCACCATGGAAACGTTAAGCTGCATCCTGGAAGATACGCGTGCCAGAATTTATTTTATGGACAGTACATGGCACCAAACACCCATTTCTATGGCAAGCCACATCGATGAAAATAGTACTAAATTCCAGCTTCCTGAACAAACTGACCAAAGAAAGAGAGCGTGAGAGCAAAGGAGACCAAGAGAGACAGAGAGAGGAAGAGAGTGAGAGAGAGAGAAAGAGAAAGAAGAGAGACTTATCATTCCCTCTTCCAAACAGGAAAAAAATCACAAATTTCTTGCTAACATTTAAATGGTTTATATTTCACCACAGCAGTAATGACAACCCATAATAAAAAGGATGCCCCTCACATTAAAACAGAAAGATGGCAATATCTACATTCCCTGCTGCTCAGCTTTCTCTAATTTTAACAAAATGCACATGAAATACATATACACATAAATATATAAGCTAATTGCTAACAATTCTCCTACAAAATGGAATACCGTATCATTGCTTTAAAGAGACAATTCACTTTCTAGAATTTTGAAATATTACTTCAGTTTTAGTGTGTTTTTACAGGGCCAGACAGGTTTTGTGTGAAAGAAAGGATAGATACTTACAGAAGTTTCTCTTGACCTGTTGGCTTCAAAATGGCTTGCATCACATTGACTGGTTTGAGGTTCAAAACAAGAAAAATGGTATTTCAGATACTTACTTCTGTACGTATCTAAACTATCATTCACACCACACAAAAACTGTCTTGGGCAATCAAAAATACATTAAAACTGAAATACAAATTCAAGCAAGTGAACTGTGCCTTTAATGCGAAGGAGCCATTTCAGTCCATCTCTGCCCTCCTGTGGTTATGCATGGAACAACAGCTGAGAAAACGACTGTGTGTGCCTTTCCCAATCCTGGTGCTGGTGGATAGCCGTACGCACTGGTGTTAGTTCCGACTGAGCTCAGTTAATCAGAGCTAATCAGGCTTTGCATTAAATGACGACCTGGAAAAGCCTTCATATCAGTACTCCCGCAGTAGTCCAAACAGCATCAAATGAAATCACTGGGCCAATCTGGGCCTGAAATGAGGACACACAGTGCCCTACAGAGAGTAAACCTAGGCTAAACAGCACTTATAATATTCCAGTACCACATGGACCAGTAGTATCACTCTCTGTAGGGAACAATGTCTTATAAGAGCCCTCCCAAAAAAATAACAATTGGTAAATTTCTGTTTGAAGACCAGATACACTTGTAGTGGGGGCTTTCAACCTGAGCTGCATTTGTAAGGCATTTTCCCTTTTTTCTCTTCAGTTTTAGAACTGCCAATCATGTTCATCAGCACTCACTGCTGCAGCTTTTGTTATAGATTTGGGAGAGCGTAGACAAGTATCTTCCGTCCTCTGAAGCATGCATGGTCAGCTGCTGATTCTTTTCATATCATCACTGAAAAGTCAGCCTCCCACAGACATGAGTCAGGGGAAGACACGTGCATCTCCACAGGTAGCCTGCAGGCACCCGATTAGCCAGTAGGGGCAGTAGTGTGTGATGAGACACTGTCATACTGGCTGACTCTGGACCGGCTCCTCCCTGGGCGACTAGCGGCAATTACTGGTGTAGTCTGGATTCGACACTAGAATGATCACTTAACGCAATAGGCCTCACCGCAGCTCCATGTCCAATTAAATTTGGAATTAAGGACTAATCAAGAGTCAGTACTTCCCTGAGAGATGTATGTACACACTTAAAATTAAATAACATTTATTATATCCAAGAGACAGACACGAGTTAACATTTACTTATTCACTCATTCTCATTATAAGGACGAGACAGGAAATCACTCGCGCACCTTAATCCGAACAGTCATAATTATGGTTATTATAATTATAATTAATTGCCATTTTGGGGTGGAGGGCACAAAAGTGAGGAAAGATGGTGGAAGGTGAAATTATGCGTACAAAACTAGCCAATGATGCCTTGATGAGATTCTTATTTAGACTAGCAACCAATGCAGCACAGCCCAAAACATGCTGAGAGTAATTATTTTTTAGCAAGCAGCAGTGGGAGTGTGACTTCATGAGCCCAATAATGGATGGGGTTACAAGCCTGTCAATGGCCGAAACAATTAAACCAATAGTTACTCACTAATAACTTATCCACCAATGACACGATGAAAGCTCCACCCTCTTCATGATGCCACACTCAGTTTCCGCCCTCTCACCTCAAGTAAATGAGTCTCCCCCAATTAGGATCAGCATCCTCAAGCATGTGGCTCCTCCCCCAGTCATGTGACCCTCCCCACCAAGCTCTATCAGGGCACATTAATGTATGTGCTATGTAATATAAGGGTTTCACTCCACGTGTGTGTGTGCATCATACATTCAATTGATGAAAATTTTCAGAATGTTAGTCAGCCAATCACGGATTCCTTTTTTCGCCACCACCCTTTCAGAAAGCAGACATCTGGTCAGGTGACTGGCTCTGTTGCCGGGCGGACTGGGCCTGGGGGCTGGCTGTGGAAGGGGAAGCAGCACTGATCGAGGGTAGGCGTTCTGCCGCCTGTGCTCTCAGCTCCAGAAACTTGTCAAACTCTGAAAGAGAAAAAAAGAGTGACGGGAGGGTGAGGCATCATGAACCCCATAGTGGGTGGAGCTAAAAGGGCCAATCACTGACTTGTATGACCCAATCAAGGATCTTTTACACAGAAAAAAAGCGCTATAGTTTGTTCAGAACTCCTGGTTGCTCCACCCATTTCAGGGTCTGGAAGCTTCACTCTCCCACCATTACTGAAAATGACATCTTAGCTCAGAAATTGCTCAAAAATAACAGCACAAATTCACCTCATGATCATCATCTCTTTGATTTTTTTAAATCTAACCAGCTCTTTCTGCTACACTGCATTACCACCAAGCTCAAAAATAAAAACATGATTTTGATTTGCTACCATAACCTCTACTGGGGCACTTAAACACTGCATTTAAACTCACTGGCTGACTGAAAGGGACACTCTTACGTCAGTTCGCGCTGAGAGCATTCTGTGAGGTCCTGCACTCCATATCTCATTTCGCCTACGTAGGTAATGGCTACGTCTGATCACCTTGCACTTAACATCTGATGTGTTTACTCAGTCTCCACTTTCGCTTCTCCTTTCTGCTGCTAGTAGTTCTGGTTACTTTCTCTTGCTTCTGCTCACAATACTGTCCCTGTTTGACCAGAAGCGTCTGCCAGACGAGTGGCTTAATAATGCATTTACTTTCACATTTGGAGAGACGGGGGTCAGATACAGCATGCAAAAGCTGACCCGGGATCCAGGCACTGAGCCAAAGCAACAAAAAATAAACTGGAAGTGGGTGTTTATGTTAGATATGGTGAGTATGAATGAAAGAAGGAAATACTGATACTATGCAATGCCTTTCACAGGCCACATGATGGGTACTGCGTGCAGTTTTGGGCTAAACTACAGAAAGGTTCTAGAAGTTGTGGGAACAATATAAAACAGGACAGCCATACTGGTTCCAGGTTTGAAATGTGACAGTTATGAGGAAAACTTACCCTCACTGGTCACGCCATCGTTCGGATCATCCTCCTGCAACACAAGCCCCACCCCCCAGAGCTCATTATAGTATAGCTCATTGTATAATAGGTCCCTTATAAATACAACATAACATAAACTGCATAACAACCTCTGGAGGCATGACGTTGCTGTATAAGCTGTTTTACAATTATTTGAAGTGTACTTTCTTTAGACCACAAACTCCCGAATGCCCCAATACCAGCCATTTGAAAGCCAGCTGATTTTCAAAAAATTCTCTAATTCTTCATAAAACACAAAAACTATCTGGCTATGGCCGAAAGGTTTACACTAGGCCAGGTGGGTAGTTTAGTACCAACAAGTTTATGGATTCAAATTATCGGATGAGATTATTGAAAAAGATGATTGAATCCATTCTGGATTGTGATACAGTACCGAGTATGCATAGTGTTCAGGTCACCATTGTATAGAAACTTACCACATCGATAGAAAGCCACTTCTCAATGTCATCCATCACGTTGGCTTGACTGACAGGGATCTGAGAGAGATAAAAATAAATCAGTCAAGTCAGCAGTAGCCAGTGGTTATTTAGCACCAGCCTTCCAAGAGCTCCCATCACACAGGGCAGTGCTGAGCCAGGGGAAGCTGTAGGGGGGCCGCATGGTGTGTGTCCTTCATTTTGTTTCGGCTCACTTCACATACAGACAGGAAGTCCTTTCGCCACCTCATATAAAGACAGGAAGTCCTCTCACCAGCTCACATAAAGACAGGAATTCCTCTCACCACCTCAAATACAGACAGGAAGTCTTCTCCCCACCTCGCACACAGACCATGGGCTCATTCCAATCGCTTATTTTATCCATCCTTGCCTCCTCCATTCCCGACTGACCCAGAAATCAATCAAGGTCCGCCATCTTTAAGGACAGTCCAACCCGGTAAATGCTCTGTCAAGGCACGAGGAGCTAGGAGGCTCCGAAAGGATTAAGGATGACTGAGCAAGGAAACACAAGTGCATCCTTTGTGGAATTATTTTTTCAGAATGCGGGACCTATAAATTATTGACCTGTGGATCCACCTCTCCTAATCTGCCTTGTCTGTAATTGACGTGACTGCAAACTGACACTTGAAAGAGCAAGGATGTTCCACATGCCTAAGACATGGCTCCTCGAGTTCTCCGTCCTTGTGTCCTTTCCTTACGTCCCCCGTCATGGGGAGCTAAGGAGCTAGGAAAGGACATGAGGAAAGGCAAAAATAAGCCATTGGAAGGACCCAAGCATTCCTCTGAACACCTCACCAACAGACAGGACATCTTCTCACAATCACACAAACAAATAAAAAGCCCTCTTACCACTTCATAGAGTGTAAAATCTATTATACATAAGACTGCACTGTGGCAGTACCAAATATGGCCAATGGTACCAATCTGCACAAAAGTGCAATGTCACTCAACTCCCATCATGCTATGTGACCTTACTATGTGTGCCCTCATGAGGAAGGGGGAGAGTTAAGCTCACAGTGTGCTGAGGAACATCTCAGATTACTGTTAGAAACAGTGTCAGGTGGTGGGTTAAGTTAACCCCCACAGGATGTGGAAACAGGGGCTCCTGTTGGTCTGTGGAGCGAAGATGAGGGAAGACCCAATGGTAGCATTTTAGCAGAGGTAAAGGAGTGTGACTCTTTTACTGGAATGAATATGGTGTTAATGAACAGGAAGCATCCACAGCACTATAAATACATGCATGTGCACGCAGACACAGGAGACACGGCAGGAAGGGTTATTTAGGTTCGTACAATGTGCCGCACCACTGGCATCTCCGCACACAAGGGCCCGCCCTCGGGATTAGCGTTCACACCACAGCAAAGGGTTACTCTACAGCAAAGCAGCATGGAAAATAAGGACACGGCACAAAACGGAGGCCATTGCATGGCCAATGCTGTAGTTACTCCCAACAACACCGCCAAACCAGCCAATCAGACCCACCATTCCCTTTGCTATCATCCAATCAGAGTGAGGCGAGGTGCCGAGGGGGGTGGAGTCTGGGCTTTCGTCCTTTGCACAGATAGATAAGACAGATTGGCACAGAGTTTACTGACAGGCAAATGGACACATGGTAACATAGACAAACAGACAGACAGTGAGGCATATGTACACATGCTGCATAGTGAGGAAATACAGTGAATACTGACCTCTGCAGAGTTCTGTTTGTCATCCACAGCCACAGACTGATCTGGCTCTGAGCTCTGCTCTACACACGGCACACTGAAACACACAGATTACACACACATGCACATAAGCACACGCATACGCATATACACACACACATACACGTTCACATACACGCGCATGCATGAACACACAAACACACACACGCTCATGCATACACACACATGCGCACATGCGCACAGGTATAACAAGTGCACTTAAAATGTGTTGGGGATATAGAGAAAAGGGAGTTGCACAGTGATATATCTAAGCCTTATAAAAGTGCTGATCCTGAAAAACAGAGTGCATGTGTGTGAGTGCATGCATTTGTGAGTATGTTTGTCTGTGTGTGTGCATTAGTGTGTGTGTGTGAGAGCAGCTTGAGCGTGTATGTATGCGTGTGCATTAATGTGTGTGTGTGCGTGTGGTACGCTACCCATTTCCCTGTTGGGCCATCACTCTGCTCCTCGACAGAGCAAACATGTCAAACTCGTCATCTTCCCCCGTGCCTGAGCCAGGAAGAGATCCATCAGTCACAGTTATTACTGAACCAGGAACAGATCTGTCAGTCACAGTTATTACTGAACCAGGAAGAGATCCATCAGTTACAGTTATTACTGAACCAGGAAGAGATCTGTCAGTCACAGTTATTACTGAACCAGGATGAGATCTGTCAGTCACAGTTATCAACCGAATCAGGAAGAGATCGGTAAGTCACAGTTAACACTGAACCAGGAAGAGATCCGTTAGTCACAGTTATTAGTGAATCAGGAACAGTCATAGACACTATTTGTGATGGAAAGGAGGGTCATCCTGTAATATGTGCTGTCAATCAGTTACTCATATTAACCAATCATGGCTTTTCTCTCGACAGTGAATCCACACAATTGCTTAAAACCAGCGACTCATGAACACAATAGGTGTTGGGAATACTACACAAGCGGTGAAATGAGAGTAAACAGCACCACACCCTACACTGAAAAGGAGAAAAACTTACTGAGGTCAGCCATCTGATTGGACAGAGTGTTAACAGGTGATTGGCTGAGGGGCTGCTGGGCGGGTTCAGCAGGGAGGACAGGCTGACTGACAGTAGGGGTGTCGGGGGATAGGTCGATCAGGTTAACGCAGGTAGGGGCTGCAGCCTGGGACTGAGAGCCAAAAACAGACACAGAGCATAAACTACACCACCATAGAGATAAAAACTCATTACCGAATCACCAGGCGGTCTGGAGTATTGGATTGATGTTTCTGCTGGCTTTATTATCGAAATAACACAGACCATTATTTTCCTCATAAACAGACGCATTTACATCTGCTCTGCATATTTAACGTTTATGAGCATGCACAGGCTGGGATGGGAACGACTGCAAATAAATCTGCACCTGTTCAGGAGGGTCCTGTCCACCGCAGTGCTCCTCAAAACTGGAGGAGAGAGAGAAGAGAGGGGGAGAGGGTGTGAGAGAGGGGAGGAGGGAGAGTGAAAGAGGGAGTGGAAAGTGTTTGAGAGAGGGAGGGAGAGAGATAGTGCTGTGTGTACGCACATCCCTGTTTCCAGAACAATTTAGATTCTGTTGCACCCAGATAAGTGCCTTTATCACTGTACCTCTTACTGGAGCAGTCTGGGTGGGCAGCATTCCTCAGGATTCAAACCTGCAACCTGCAGCTCACAGATTACCTGCGCTAGTGGGTGAAGGTGGTGTTGTGTACTTGTGTAAGTGGTTGTGTTCGTCCGGCATTAGCGGCTGTGTGCCAGTGGTAGCGGGTGTGCTTCTATGATAGCAACTCTGTTGCAATTGCATACCTTCATGTGCGGTTGTGCTGCAGCTGTGCAGCTGTTTTAACAGTGGTAGCGTTTGGGTAAAGGTCAAGTACCTGCAAGAACTGTACCTGTGGTGGTGGTTGTGTTGCAGCTGCGTACCTGCATCAGCTGTTGTGTACCCGCTTCAGCGGTTGTGTACCTGTGGTAGCGGGTGAAGATAGTGTTGAACTCGTCGTTGATGACCAGCAGCTCCTCTATCAAACCCTCCTCACTGAGCCTGGGGATAAGCTCCACCACCCTGTCCTGCATGCACTTACAGACTGTGTACAGCTGCTACTCAGAGAGAGAGAGAGAGAGAGAGAGAGAGAGAGAGAGAGAGAGAAGGCGGAACGGAGTCATGGATGTTCATACATTGTGTACTCTTCTGGATAAATGTGTGTAAACTTTAACCTGAAATTCCAGGACGATATACTGTAGACACACACGCACACGTGTACACACACACGCACCCACCCACCCACACACACACACACATACACACAGATAAGGGACACAATCATTTTTACCAAGTTGCTTAATTGTCACAATTATAATCAATTAGCGCTTTCAAACATGTCAATTAGGCATGTAACAAAAAATAAAGAATATATGAAAGTCACCATAGTTTAGAATAATACTTGCTTGTTGTGTTTTGTATTATTTATATATTACATTCCCATACTGAAACAGCGCAATATAGGGGATTCGAACCTGCAGAAGCTCAATGTCAGACTGCTGGGCCTGACCCGGTTCCAATTCGTTCATCATCTCTGACATTACAGTCATGTTCCCCCGAACCACGTCCAGGTCAGACCGCAGCTTCCCCACCTGAGGTTAATGAAATGAACACCCACGCACACAGCCAATCAGCATTACAAACTCAGCAAATTAGGATTGCAAATGTAATAAAAACAAACAATCAGAATTATGACCACACGTCACTGTGAGCTTGTCCAATCAGGCTCTGGTTCTGGCGAATGTGTGCAGCCCATTGGTTGTTGCTAAGATTCCCAGGTGAGCTCGTAATACGGGGGGCTGCGTTTGCCTGTACCTGAACAGTCTATTTGAAACATTTTCAGAAACACAGCCGACTGACAGCCAGGGCCTGCCAAGCTCATGACCAACAATAACGATGATGCAGCTTGTATTATTATGACATGAAGTAAAGAGACCAAGGGTTCGTATTACAAAGCAGGATAACTGAGTTCGCTGGATAACTCTACAGAGCAAAATCTGGAACTCTCCCAATCTAAATATTTTTCTTTTTTTTTTTTTTTTTTTTACACTCGGGTTTTACTCAGTGCACTTATCCAGCTATCTCAGTAATGCTGCTCTGTGACACAGGGCCCTGTTTGCTGTAGCCATATTTATGATAAGCTAAAAGGCAGAATGAATTCACTAATGCTCACGTAAGCACAAGTAGATAATATTAAAGAGGGAGATGTATGCTCTAGGGGGTAGTTACCCATTTTTCACTATAATAAAAAGAAAAAATATGTATTACTATTATTATAATGCATTTACAACAGAAACAGAGAGTATGGTGTGTCAGTGGAAATTAAAATGGAGTTGACATATCACTTTAAAGCCCTATTCCTGTACTATACTGTGCAGAGCTGGGCGGAGTCTCACGGTCACCCGATCAGGAGAGGTGGTGAGCACACCCCCGTGGTTGGGCGCGGCCGCAGGGTGTTGGGGCGAGGCGGAGACGGCGACGGCTGATCTGACGTCCTCCACCGAAGAGGCGAGAGGGATGAGAGCAGATCCAAATTCAAATTCAAGTGCAAATACATTTTGAATAATTTCTCTTGTATCTTATATATTTATCTAGATGGTGTTTTTTAAAAATGAGGAAGAGCAGCAAATGCATATGCAGCTTTTCACAGAGAGAGAGAGAGTCAGAGAGAGATACCTTGTGTGGCGTGTGAATGGGGGAGACCGTATCTGTTGCCGTGGGAAACACCAGGCCCCTCTTCCTCAGGTTCTCGTACACAGACACCACCCCTGTTAGCGACGGAGAGCTACGGAATGCATCAGCCCATGCCTACGGAAGGTGAGAGATTAGCACACTTATGCACACACCTACACATCCAAAACACTCATCACATTCAATGCAATTATTACACTCATTTAGCATACGTGCTTATGCAGAGCAATTTCATCTGGAATACGTTAGTGCCTTCACCTGATTTATAGGCACAGTGCTGCCTGACCTGGCTAACAATGGATGATGATTGCTTATGATACAGTGATAATATCACTCAGTTCCAATGCAAATAAACTGTTAACTATGCAAACTAACTATGGCAACTAAATTCATTTTAACAATGCGACTCACGACTATGCACCTGAGTCTACATACATCAAACACACACCTACTGTATGCAGCACAGCACACACCCAAACACATATAAACACAGGAAGGACACAAAAGAAAAACAGACATAGACAGAGAAATGGGATGGATGGAAGGACGGACAGACAGACAGACAAGGTCAATAGAGGGATGGGGAAAGACAGCAACACTGGGACAGCAGAGGGACTGGGACAGACAGAGCGAAGGACAGCCCCGCCCACCTGTATCAGACTCAGAACCCTGTCCTGGAGCACCATGGGCGGGTTGTTTTTGGGCATGATGGCTCGGACCAGAACTCCCTCCACGAACCCGCGGGTCGACACCAGAACGTGGAACCTGTGGCCACAGTTCTTTACACACGTCTCCAGAACCTGAGACCCAAGACAAGGGGACTGGGTCTTTAATTACAACAAATAAACAGCAGGATATCACATCATATTAATACTCTACAGGAGAGAGGGGGAGGATGAGAGGAGGATTTTGAGACAAAGAGAAATGCAGGGGGGAAGAGAAAAGTGGAGGGACAGAGCAGAGAGAAAAAAGGCAGGAGGGAAAGGAGGGAGAGAGAGGGAGGACAGGAAAAGAGAAAGAGAGGAAGGGTAAGAGGGCATGAGCGTTAAGGACAGACAGATAGACAGACAGACAGGCAGGAATGCACTCACCGTCAGAGCCAGCATGACCTCTCTGAAGTTCTTGTTTCCTGCGATCCTTTTCTTTATGGCTCTGGCTGCATCTTTTGGCCTAAAATCAGAGCAGCAAAATGAAAGGTAGCAGGGAAAGAATGTGATAAAAACTCCCTTTACTGCTGACTTGAGTAGTTAAAGAAAAACAACAAACAATGGCATCTGTAGTTTTAAATTAATGCAACTTAACAGGAAGATGTCATACCCCTCTTCTGTCTCATTGATGATGTCACAGATCTCCATGTTGAGACCCCAGTCCTCTGATTGGAGGGAGGAGCTTGTGGCACGTTCTACCAGACAGAGAGAAGAGAGTTAAGCAAAGCTATGAAGAGCTACACCAGCACATCTACAACACAGCCTACACTATCACATCTACAGCAATACAACCTACACTGTTACATCTAAATCATAACCTATATAGTTGTATCTGCAACAACACAAAACAACCAACACCATCATATTTACAGCACTACCTACACTGTCACATCGACAATATGACGCTCATCACCACATCTGCAAGAACACAGCAGAACATTCTATACCAAAATGGCACTATAAAATGACTGCAGCACTGCATTTCTGTGTAATCCACACTATGCCTGTGCCTTAGCATTGCAATACTACCACATTTCACCTTATTTACGCAAATATAAATACAATAGATCAATAGGCACTGTTTAGTGAACCCTTTATGTCAATTAGACAGATTATTTTTGATTGTACTTTATATTTTATTGAACTTCCTTTTAGCTGGTCAGTAGATTCACATCCAAATGTTTAAACAAAGTTATGCACAGCATACAAAAATACATCACCCATTTCAATGCTCAATATTTACACACAGCCTTCAATACACTATTCATAATCTCCCCAGTCAGCTAAGACACAATATGCCCAGTACTATGTATTATCTGGGAATATTGTGGTATATAAATCAATATGAAAGCAATATTAATAAATATGACATTTCTGAAAACAAATATGGGGCAAGAAACAACTGGTAAGCAATACTACTAACCCAAGTCAAGTCAACCAGTGGAAAGTCAGCATGCAGACACCCTGTCAAAGTGGCACTTGTGCAGGTGACCCCATGCAACATTTATACTAAAAAGTGTAAAGGGCAGAACTGTCTGCATATTATACAGAAACTGCAGCGTTGAGAGGATGACAGATTTTCTGTGTGTGCTGGTCCAATGCTGTGGGACAGGAAAGCTCTGTGCAAATAGCAGCGGTCAAAGTCCCTGCAGGAACAGGTTCAGCCGCATCTGCCAGGATATTTCCCCCTTGGCTTAGAGCCCTCTTCTTACTTCATTCACCTTCATCCTGAGGTGTAAAGTCTGACACGCAGCTAGAGGTCATTACACTCCCCAGGGCTCTGTTGTCACAAGTAGGCTATACGCACAATCACCGTCATCGTGCGATTCTGTTTACCCAGGCATGGGTAAACAGAAACGCATTACGGGAAGGCTATTCTGTACAAAGATTTAAAATGCGAGCGATGCACAATCCATATGAATGTTAAAATTAGGAGTAATACAGAAGGAGCCTACTGGAATACGTCAGTAACTTAGATGCAGTTGAGTGCCGTTCGCCGTTGTGACAAGTGTCTCCGTTGTGAGAGAGATGTTCTCGTTCCTCACTTAAAACTACGAGCTGGACATGTATAAGAAGCGTTCGTATTCTTCCCATTGTTAATTGCGCACGTAGGCCTAGCCTAGCTATGGTTTTTAATTATTTACTTCGACCTAAAATCCAATCATAATCGAGTAGACTAGCCTATTTGTGAATATTAACAGGCTATTTGTAGACTGCCAATCTCAACTGATTCATTGTAATGTGACTTTTTTCGATATATTTTTTTACCTAATCGACCCTTATGTCACCTTATCGCACTAGTGCTCCAGCGCTGAAGCTCCCGTGTGCACAAATTATTCTCTCCTGATAAGGACTAGCTGCAGCCCTAATCCACGTGACAGTCAACTACCTGACAGTAATCTTTATTATGCAGTCTGCTGCAATACTATGCAAAACTACGCGCAATAAGATCATATGAAATGAGAGATTTTCCACGGAGAATTAATTTAAGTCTCCATTAAGCAATATTTAGCCTAGGTCTTGTGGAAGTTTCTCCACAATTAAAATTCAGTGCCGTCCAGCTGACCTGATTTTGTGGTCAGAAGCGAGAACGAATCCTTCTTAAAAACTAATTGACTGTGTCGTACATACAATAGTTAATTGCTCTTCGCTGGCCTGCCTGCTAGAAAATAATCGAGAATCAGCATTCTGGAAGTCCCGCCATGTTGACAACCTGGTGAATTGGGGCAGTTAGATTAAAAACCACGTACATTGCGAGGATTTCGATATTTCCATTGTGAAAAACACTTTTTACATATTGGGTCATTTACCGTTTCCTAAAAGATTAAATGAACGGTAACTTTTCCAAACCACGCCTTCGTCCCAGTACTGGACATGAGGCCGGACGCGTTACACAGCTCCACCAATAAAGTGCAGGATTATGGCAACGTGAGCACACCCTATTATCGTATTGTACATCCGAGCCGTCGATCAGAAAATATCTTCCGTACACAGTTAATCATTACCTAGTAACCTACCAACCAAACAATTTTGCTATCTCAATTCAACCAATATGTCCTTTATCTCAGTTCCTTGATAATATCTCCATTCTCTCCAGTTTGCTAATTGTGCGTTTTCTTGTTGTATTTCTTAGAAGCTAACGGACAAAATTATATTCGCCACTGATACACACTAAGCCGCAATGACTGACCAACTTAGCCAAGGAAAGCTAGCTTAGTCCCATAAAGAAAGTGGAGCGAGCTAGATAGCTAGCCAACCTGATAGCTAGAAATATCCTTTAAGTTTTAGTCCGACAATTTACCTATTCGTTGTCCAACCGGGGTAGCGAATGGGCTTCCTATTAGAAAATCCATCGTTCGTTCTTTTCGGTCTTTCTTTTTTCCTTCTCCTCTTTTTCTTTCTTAAACTTAACGTTGCACACCCCTACGCCCTCTCCGTGCTCACACAAGGACCGCGATGTAGAGCGCGCACTTTAGTCCCTTTGGATGCGCGCCCACGTTAAAAGCAGGAGATCGGGACCGGACAGCGAACTGGAGAGGAGTAGGCTACCGTACGCAGACTAGATATTTCTTGAACTGTAAGCTTTTACAGAGAGTGTCCTTGTCACTGATACCATGCCCGTTGTGTATACTGAAAAAGCTGAAAAACATTTTATCTCTTGTGTCAACACATGCAAATTCCAATGTAGAATTTAACTGGTCAGTACAAAAGTGAATTTACATTTTATCTGGGAGGCTTAAATAAACACAAACAGATCACTTTTTAAATAAGCTTTTTATCTTTATCTACGCCAGCCTTCCAGATAACTGGCAATTAGTATTGCAGTTGCAACAGAAGCAATTGGACCTTTCCTTTGGACTTGCCGAGTAAATGGATTCGAATAACCTACTTTAAATCTTAAATTTGAATTGTGACTAATGGGGGCGACTTTTCCAAGCACTCAGTCACGTTACTGTAATTCTTCTGAGCCAGGGGGTTTGAGTTGGAAAGGGCAAATCAAAGGGATTGGTTCCGTGGGAAGAAACTGGGTCTAAACGTGAACGCTACATTTAGGCCATATTAGGCTACCTGTAAAGTTTTTATTTTTATTTTAAACAACTCACTTAAATATTACTATCAAATGAAACAACCATCTGCTGCGAATTGAGAACAGCTGAGCTGAATTACGAAAGAAAAATAATATTTGAACGGGTTTAAGGCTTCAATAAAGAAATTGAAAACACACGACTACACCGACAGAGAATGATTATAACCTTACGAGACCCACAGAGGGGCACATGGGGATACAGGGGAGGAACAGCGGCATGAAAGTGGAGAAAAAAAGAGGAAGAGAAGAAGAAAATAACAAGGCCCCAGCCCCTCCCCTCCAGCACTGATTGATCTGGCTCTTCTCCTAAAATGACTTTCAGATCCTCCATTTGACCATACTCCATGCAGTGCTGGATACACTCTAGTCTGGTCATTTGAGCTAGTCTGTTCCTCATTCGCATCACATTTTAATTGCCACCCTTTTTTAATTGCCACCCTTTATGTGGATTGAGTTTCCTCGGTCATAGTTTGGACATCCCTGCACAATACTGCTGGTACATCATGAGTGCAGACAGGCAAAATGGCCTTCATATTTGTTCTGGTGCTATGAGATGGCTTTCGTGTTTGAGGAGGTTCCTGCTCTTCTGTCCACTGCCCATCTGTATGCAAAAACAGCCACCAGACAGTTCTGAGATCAGTCCCAGTTTCCTCTTTCTCCCCCTCCCACATGTTTTCTCACTCAGCTTCATCAGCACTCCTGGCTGTAACCTCTGCTGTCTATCTGAGAGAGCACATGCATGTCCGTGCTCTCTTCCACATACCTGATTCCAGCCACCTCTTCTTACCACACTGCAGCTAGCGTGGCCGCCGGCATGGACAGCCATCTCCTGAAGGAAGACGTGTGGTGTGCTGCTCAACAAGCGCACTTCCTGGTTTGTAATGACAGCAACTGAAACCTGTCCACTCCTGGGTGACACCATAGCCAATCTGTGCATCGCCCTGCAGGGACTGCAGCCATAACTGGCACAGGCATGGTCTAGGCTCAATACCACACCAAGATGCTGTACATTTCAGTCCAAACGAACAGGAAACTGAGAACAGAAGCGTCTGTCAGTGGCAGCTTAACACAGAAAGTTCTCTTATTTCAAAGGAGCAGTATATTTTATTACAAAGGATTGAAACATTATTGATCACGTCTGTTACAGCTGTACAACACCATCACCGGGGAGGGGGGGTGAGGCGGGGCTAGCGTCCCCTCCCCCCACCACGTCCTCTTCCTTCGCCCCGTCCTCTTCCTCCACCCCGCCAACTTCCTCCGCCCCGCCCACCCCCTCCCTTCACTTTCTTCCGCACACCACTGGACTGCTCTGTGTCGTCCCCTTCTCCCTCTCCCTCTCCTCCTCTGGGTCTTTTCTTATACTCTCCTTGTTCTTTCATTTCCTGAGAGAGATTGGGAAAGAGGGACGGGAAGGGGGTTACTATGGCAATTCACTGGTCAGGTGGTAAAATGACATAAGCGGCAGAGTCAGTGTGCTGTATTCTAAAAGAACACAGCGTTCTGGTGAAATGCTGTAAGGAAGGTAAAGATGGGCAGATGTGTTCAGACGCATCAACTATAAAAAGGCACAGTACTGCTGCAAGACGGTTTACACAGTGTTCAGGTGTGTACAAACTTAGGGGAGATGTGTCCATAGTGCTCAGGTGTATAAACACTCAGGTGAGACCATGTACATTATGTTTAGGTGTCAGTGTCCATTGCATTTACGTATGTACACAGTCAGAGCGCACACATTGTGACTTGGTGAGATGGCATAGGTTGTGTTCAGGTGTTTACACTAACATGATGGTGTACACTGTGCTGAGACAGTACACACTGTACTTATGCGAGTGTACACTGTGCTGAGACAGTACACACTGTACTTATGCGAGTGTACACTGTGCTGAGACAGTACACACTGTACTTATGCGAGTGTACACTGTGCTGAGACAGTACACACTGTACTTATGCGAGTGTACACTGTGCTGAGACAGTACACACTGTACTTATGCGAGTGTACACTGTGCTGAGACAGTACACACTGTACTTATGCGAGTGTACACTGTGCTGAGACAGTACACACTGTACTTATGCGAGTGTACACTGTGCTGAGACAGTACACACTGTACTTAAGCGAGTGTACACTGTGCTTAGGTGAGACGGTGCACGTGGTAAAACTCACGATCCTGGCGAACCTCTGCGCCTCACTGACCCTCTCCACCAACATCATCACCTCCTCCTCCTGCATGGGGAAGGCGGGCAGCTTCTTCCCTATCAGGCTTTCAATTCGCTGGAACAGCTCCACGTCATACCTGGGGGCGGGGGCAAACAAACCTGTCAGCCAATGTGACTGTTAGGCAGCTGCCAAACGGAAACTCAATGCCCTGCTGCAGTGATGGGGACAGCGTGCTGTCAGAGATTCTGTCTAATCCAAGATGCCCACATCAGGTTCTCCAGCAGGTAGACTGATACCAAGGGAGATTATTAAAGCTCTATGTGCTCCCCTAAAGTGTTGCAGAGTCACAGGAATAAAAAAATTTAAAAAACCAGGTCAACTCAGAAATCAATTCTCTACTGCAGCAACAACCAGGGGAATCGAAGTTGGCAGGGAACACAAGGGACTGTGTGGCCAATCAGACACAGGGGATGTAGCCAGATGCTGAGGGCTAGTTTCTGTGGGAATATGGACACATCAGGATAAAAACCCAAGTCTTTAGGACAACAGTGAGCCACGTCCTCAGTTTATCTTCTCATCCAAAAGACAGCACCTTCTACAACAGTGTCCACGTCATTGTGTTCGAGCATTGAATTTGTATTTGGCCCACAGAAATCCAGGGGAAGAGTGCCCCCTACTGGTCCCCTAACACATCTTCCAGCAGCCATTCAGTCCTCCCATCCATGAACTATCCAAGTCTACACCTGCTTAGTTGCGGTATTTTGGCAGCAGACCGGTACAGGCAGGTATAGCTGCTGGCAGGGGGGGGTGGTGGGAGAGTGATGGAAAGAGAAAGAGGGAGTCAGAGAGAAAGAGTGACACTTACTGCGTGACGAAAGTGATGGATTTCCCAGAGCGCCCTGCTCTCGCTGTTCGGCCCACCCTGTGGATGTAGTCCTGAGAGACGACAGGTATAGAGGGTTACCATGATTACAGACAGGTTAGCAGCCTTCATGGCATAGATTCGCACATACACGGTAAGGTGAAAGTCTGTCCGACATGACTAATCTCACACTTTTTTATTCTTAAAGCAAATTCTAGTATTTTGTCTATTGTGGAAGAGCACAGAGGATAACCATTTCTGGGACGGTACATCTCTCTGTGACCAAAACAGTATATAGTGTGTATTTTCTCTGTCTTTAAATCTACTCCTCTATGACATGCATGCGTTCCTATGGAAATCGTCGGGTCCGATATCTCCATGGGAACCTGCGGAGGTGGAGGGGTACCTGGGGGGGGGGGGGGGGGGGGGGGGGGGCGTACCTTGGAGTGGGTGGGGATGTCGTAGTTGATGACGCAGTCGACGTGCGGAATGTCCAAACCTCGGGACGCCACGTCCGTCGCCAGGAGCACGGAGCGAGACTTCGACTTGAACTTGTTGAGCGCGCCGAGCCGCTTGTTCTGAAAGGGACGGGAACGCACGCGTCACAGTTCAGCAGGTTCTGGAGGGTTCCGGAGAAATGACACACCTTGCTGTGTGCGTGCGTCTATGTGCGCATACAGTGTGTATGCGTACTGTATGTATGTGTGAGTGCGCGTGTACAGTATGTGTGTGCGTGCATACTGTACGTGTGTGTGTGTGTACAGTACGTGTATACTATGTGTGTGAGCATGTACAGTATGTGTGTACTGTATGTGTACTGAATGTGTGCATGTGTGTGCATTTGCATTTGTGTTTACCTGACTCATCTGGCCATGCAGGGGGATGGCTGTGATTCCCAGGTTCCTCAGCAGTAGCGCTACTCTCTGTGCGTTATTACAGGTGCTGCAGAAAATCATGAACGAGTTCCCAGCCAGCTCATTCAGGATGGACACCAGGTAGCAGTCCTACCAGACAGACAAACAGACAGCTGGTTCATAATGGAGACCAGGGAGCAGTCCTGGCAGGCAGACAGACACACGGACAGCAGGCCCAGCAGTACCTTGTATTTAGAGGGGATGAAGATGTAGTACTGTTGCAGTTTGTCCACGGTGGAGTACTTGGTTGAAACGGCGCATTTCACCGGGTCCTTCAGAGCAGCCCTCTGCAGTTTCTGAACCTGTAACAGCATCAACAAGATAGCTAAGACCCTGTCCCTGCTCACATCCTGCACCTGTTTATACCCTACTCATACCCTGCACCTGTTTGTACCCTACTCATACCCTGTACCTGCTCACATCCTGCACCCGTTTATACCCTACTCATACCCTGCACCCGTTTATACCCTACTCTCACTCCGCCCCTGCTCTAACCCAACCCCTGGTTAACTTGTGCTCAGAAAGTACCTTCTTGGTCATGGTGGCAGAGAAGAGGAATGTTCGCCTGTCTCTGGGGATCACTTTCAGAATCTTATCCACCTGGGAGGGAGGGGGAAGGGGAAGGGGAAGGGAGAGAGAGAGAGACAGGGTGTTTACTCAATGAAATCAAAGGTAAATGCTGAGCAAATGCATAATGTAAGGCCATGAGGCAGTCCCAGAGATTGGGGGTGCATATGTGTGTGTGTGTGTGTGTGTGTGTGTGTGTGTGTGTGTGTGTGCGCGTGTGTGCGTGCGGGCACGTGAGCACACCTCGGTCTCAAAGTCCATGTTGAGGATCCTGTCGGCTTCGTCCATCACCAGGAAACGCAGAGCGCGGAGCGTGAAGCCCTTGGTGTTCTCCAGGTGATCGATTAACCTGCCGGGCGTGGCTGCACACAGGAGCGGTGCCACATCATAAACAGGGAAAAAACCCATAGCCTGCATCTGCTCAGTCAACCCTGCACACAGTCCCGACACCAGGGCTGCCCAGCCCTGTTCCTGGAGATCGACCTTCCTGTAGGTTTTTAATTCAATCCTAATTTGGCATACCCGACTCTATTAATTAGCACCTCAACGAGACCTCTAGTAGGGTACACCCACCTCAACTCATCCTGTGAGAGCAATGTTTTATCTCAATTAGTCTCCCCTGGAAAAATTCAGGCTCTGATTGGATAAACATGAAGAAACCCAGCAGTAAGCTAGTGTCAAAAGCACTATATGGTACACACACACACACACAGGAGACATAGGGTCCTGTGGATTGTCCTTCATTAGAGACTCACCGATGACAATGTGGGGCTTCTTGGCCAGGGCCAGGGACTGAGACATCATGTCAATCCCCCCAACTATCACAGCTGAAGAGAGAGGGAGAAAGATAGAGGGAGGGAGAGAGAGGAAGAAAAAACAGATTCTTTCAGCCCTCCAGCTCTGCTTAATGACAGAAATGTTAACAGCACTCCTAACACGTAGCGCTTAGAGCCAGTCCAATTCCTGCCATCAACAGACAATTTCCACTCAGTGCATCAACCGGCTCCTCGTAAAACCAGGACTGGCTCAATCCACTGTCCATCAGGAGCATTTACTTCCATACCTCCTGGACTGACCTGTTTTGACGCCAATGCTGGACCCCAAGGCGTCGAACTGCTCCGCGATCTGGAAGGCCAGCTCACGGGTGGGGGTGAGAACGAGGGTGTGCAGCCGCTGGGCGGAAGACAGGAGAGACTGCAGGATGGGGAGGGCAAAGGCTCCCGTCTTCCCCGAACCCGTCTCTGCCAGGCCGATGACATCACGCCCTGAGGGGAAACGGGACACACCTGAGATCCACCACCTGACCAAAAATGACCTGCTTTATAGATCTGTGCATGCAAATAGATATGTAGGTATATTTCTGTGTGTGTTTGTAAATGTGGATGTATGCATATGCCTGTGTGTGCACATGCATCTCTATACTGTTCTCACAGCTGTCATGCCTGCAGTTTCCTCAGTAAATTCAGGAGAGCTCAAGCCCAGACACACACTCTTCCAGCTGAGCTGTGCAGTCAGTATGTTGAAGGAGAACATTTCATTTGCAGCTGCCAGAGACAGACTGCAGACACACAATAAAGGGCTCAACCTTAGCAGGAACCAGGCAGCCTCAGACTACCAGAACCAATCCTTACATTAGGAACAATATGTGATCATGTGTCTGCACTCAGTTGATAGGTCAACTGACCTTAACAGGCTAGCAGGTTAGCTTTGTCATTGCTATGCCCTCCTGCCTCCCCTGCCTGTTACAACATCACCCCTAGCAACAACAGCCATTTGTGTGAGCTGTCAACAAGCAATGTAACCAAAGCTGAAAAAGCCTAGCATATGCTGTCATATAATCTAAAAATACAAAAAAACAAAAATTTCAAATTGCCAGATTAAAACGTTTTCATAAAAATGTGTGGGCAATGACACAGTCAATCAAACATACTTTAATAAACATTATCATTAAACATAATGCAATGGCATTAAGAGAGGTAATGAATATCCCAGGGTCACCATAACATCTATTGGTCTAATCACTCCTCTGCCCTGAAGCATTCAAGGAAAGAGTTATGAGATTTAAAACACGCAGCTGAAGAGTACAGGCTGCACTGCACACACATTAGGAGGCCAGCTGCATCCCTCCATCCGCCATCCCTCCACACTAACCTTGCAGGGCCACAGGTATGGCCTCCACCTGGATCTTGGTGGGGGTTTTCCACCCCAGCTGCTCACAGGCCTCGCACAGCACCTCCGTTACCCCCTGAAAACGCCACAAACAGGCCGGTAAAGCGCAGATTTAGGAAGAGTGGGTTAACGAAACGTCCTAGCTGTTTGATATCTATTCTAATAAGACTGCTAAAATGAACCATCGCCTAACTTGACAAATACAGTAACAGATATTCTTTCGTTCTCTACGGATAAGGAGAGTGTGTGCTTGTTTGTGAAACCAGAGTTTCCCAGTCACAACTGTACCTACCTTGCTGACACTAATTGTACTGATTTTAAAGGCTACCCACTTATTTGCTAGATGGTCAGGAAACATTAATGTTACGATGTCTTTTCATTAAGCCTGTCTATTGCTGTATCGTTCATCGAAGTTAGAAAAGTGAAAGTCGGTAACGAATACAGTTCAGCTGGTAGATAGCTACTAGCTACCGGTAGCTAATAGCAAGCTTCATGTGATGCGAGTTTGTTGATGGTCGAAGACGCAAAAATTCTCTCCCCCTTCTTTGTGACTTTTTTGTTTTTCTCACTCACCAAATCCTTGAAGCTCTTTGGGATCTCCTTCTCAATTTCCCCAGCATCTTCTCCTCCACTGTCAGTGGCGACTGTTTTCTCTGTGTTTGTTTCACCATCACCATTCCTGTCCTGCTCGTCCGCCATGCTGGTTATCATCAACGTGTGACTACGTGAGTAAAGCGCATGTACGGAAGTGGATTAATGGAACCTGCAATTCCTTCTGGGTGTTGTTGTTTTCCGTCTGAGCCTAGGCATCAGGTCAAATACTTACAGTATTTTTAAAAACCTTTAACAAGGAGTACAGTGCTTTATATACATATAGGAAATCGAGTACATATATTCAAATAGATCCACTTAAATATTTAATCAGGAATATATGCAACTGCTGGAATTAATCCTAACATCATTTTTTCCCTGTTATTTCCAGTCCCATCTTGGATGGTGCTACAGCATTATCCAAATGTGTATGTTTCTCTCGTCCATCTCTCTAAGTAGTGTCAGCTCCATTATAATCACCAAACACCTGCCCGGCGATGGACTTGCAACCTGTCCAGTGTGTATTCCTGCCTCTCACCCAATGCATGCTGGGATAGGGATAGGCTCCAGCACGCCCCGCGACCCTGACCAGGATAAGCAGGTTAGATAATGGATGGGTGAAAGTGGGTGTTGTCACAGACAGGTGCACAGGTAGACCACAAAATCATTTACACGGTGTAACCTGTTCAGACTTCTGCTACCATTCATACACTCTTAGGACCTGCTCTCCTGCCTGGATTCAATTCAATCAATAGTTTTACTTCATAAACACTAATTGAAGTGATCCCTGAAGTTGCCAAACAGCAAGTCAGGGAAAAAAAACAATGCAACACTTGCATTTATGTCATAGTTCAGAAAATATTTTGATTGAACTCAGACCCCAATCTCTCTTGGGAGAAAAACAGTATACCCAGCTGGTTTCAAATGATTTATTTGAAGGATCAAAACTTTTTTACACAAACAAACACTGTTTTCACAGATTTCCTTTCCAATCTTATTCTCTTAAAAAAACACGAAAGAAAACTCCTCTCCCCATTTTTCTCACTTCAGCGATTAAATAAGAGGACAAACAAATGTGCACTGTATCACACTCTTCAGGAATAAGCAGGCTTGACAGCTACACCTGTAATAAAAAGCTTGTCCCAGCAGGGGGAAATACTACAGCTCTTTCTGGGTCTATCCTCATAACTTTGCTATCATTTTAATTTTGGGTGTGAAAGTCCCCTGTTATTTCAGGGCTTAGCATATCTCATTAACTGAATATCGTTCTTCCTCTATACATCCCTAAAAGTGTGTGGACAGATCACTTGCACAAAAATCCCTCTCCCAAAGCCATATCTCCCCCCTCCCCCCACTTCCTGTTTCTCCCACCCCTCACTTCCTGCTTTTCCCCACCCAGCCCTGCTTAATGAATGTTTCTCCAGCGTGGCTCCGCCCCTGCTCTCAAAGCAGGCCCTCCATCTCGCGCATGAAGGCCTCGTACATCTGGTCCTTGGTCTTCATGCTGGGCTGCGGCGTGGAGGCCACGCCCACGTGGGCGGGGTTAGCCGCGGAGATGGACACGCCCAGGGCCTGCTGCTTCTGCCCCGGCCCTTCATCCCCCCCCCTTCGGCCCCCCCTCTCGGCCCCGGCGCCCCCCCCCCGCTCGCGGCGCACCCTCAGGGCGGTGGGGACGAAGCGGGTCACCTCGGTTTTGGGGTTTATGATCTGGGGCTTGGCCGAGATGGTGGCCCCGCCTGTGGCCGGGCCGGCCGCGGGGTTGCCCCCGGCGACGGAGGTGATGTTGGCGCGTTTCTCGATGGTGGGGGCGTGGTGGAGGGCGGGGGGGTTGGCGGCGGGGCCGGTCCCCGGAGGCGGGGGGGGACGCATGGGGAGGGGGAGGGAGGGCGGAGCCAGAATGGTAGAGGTGCCGGGGGGGTTCTGCAGGCCTTCCGAGGGGCCCACCGGTTTCTGGCGGGGGACGATGCTGGGGGGCGCACTCAGCACGTTGGGGTTCAGCGGTGGGGGGAAGATGGAGAGAGGCGGGGCCAGGGGCCGTGGGGGGCCGGCACGGGGGGGTGGGGGTGGGATGCCTGCAAAGAGAGAGAATGAGACAGATTTCAGCCAATAGGCCCTCTCAAAATCCAAAATGGGAGCAGCCATCATATGCTGACTGATGTGAACCAATTTGTGTTTCATTGTGTTTTGCTGTGGCGAGTAATTCATAATTTTAATTTCTGATAGTAGTTCCTTGTTTCTCATCCAGAAAACCTAACATAACTCACTGTCAGTGTAGCCAACATGACTTAACACCAAGAAGAGTCATCCAGCTATCCAACAAATCATTGTGACCCTGACACACACTGACAGAGAAAAATAGAATATCTCCCACACACACTTCCCACTTCCCTGCAAGACCTTTAGTTTCAGTTAACAGACCTGTAATGTAATTAATGTCCTGTGTAATAAATAGTATAAACTGTCATGAGCTTCTGGAATGTTCCGTGAGCCCAGTTAAAATGGCGGTGCTGAGGTGTCATGAGTGCAGTTAGAGAGAGGGCTCGGGGGGGTGAGGCCTTACCTGGGGGAGCTGGAGGGGGTAGGCGTGGTGGGGGGCCCCTGGGCGGGGGCCCGGGAGGTAGGCCGGGGGGAGGGCCGGGCGGTGGGCCAGGGGGGCGCCCTGGGGGGGGTCCGGGGGGAAGCAGGCGGGGCAGGGGCCCCCGCAGGCCTGCCGGGATACCCATGGGCCTCAGGAATGGCGGGGCTCCTGGGGGCCAAACAGGAAATAGCACAGCTTTTCTACAGCTCCAGCAGACCTTACACACTCTCATATGTATAATGCAGCTTTTAAAGGTTCATAAGGTCCAGTAACTAACAGCAGAATGTAACTCCATAGAGTATGAGGCACATTCTAATACCAATGCAATCAAACTGTAATGTAAGGGAACAGAGAAAAACTGTCACTAAATATCACACACTGCATGCAGACAAATAAATCTGCAGTATATACGAGTTATGACGCTTTTGTGTCTCTCTCTCTCTCTGGAACTGACCAGGAGGGGGTCCAGGGGGTAGGCCTGAGGGTGGGCCCGGCGGCCTCATTGGAGGACCTGGAGGTGGTCCTAACGGAGGGGGGCCTGTGATTGGTGGAGCTTGCATGTGAGCGGCGGGCTGCTGCGTTCCCATTGGCGGAATCTGAGGAAGCAGGCGGGCGCTGGCCACTGCGGGGGGAGGCTGGCTCTCGGCAGGCGGCTTGTCGTCGGAGTCCGACTCATCCGAGGCGTCCGTGTACTCTTCCTCCTCCTCCTCTTCTTCCTCCTCCTCCTCTTCCGGCACAGACTGGCCTTTGAAGAGAGAGAGGGGGGATCAAAATGACAGTTCATCCTCCTGCTGTTAAAATGCCAGACATGCTGCAGTCAAGTGTTGTGATGCTGTAATGGTGTGTACGAGTGTAAGTTGTAATGGTGTGTACGAATGTAAGTTGTAATGGTGTGTATGAGTGTAAGTTGTAATGGTGTGTACGAATGTAAGTTGTAATGGTGTGTATGAGTGTAAGTTGTAATGGTGTGTACGAATGTAAGTTGTAATGGTGTGTACGAGTTTATGTTGTAATGGTGTGTACGAATGTAAGTTGTAATGGTGTGTACGAGTTTATGTTGTTGTGATGGTGTGTAAGTTGTAATGGTGTATATGAGTGTAAATTGTAATGGTGCATATGAGTGTAAGTTGTAATGGTGCATATGAGTGTAAGTTGTAATGGTGCATATGAGTGTAAGTTGTAATGGTGTATATGAGTGTAAGTTGTAATGGTGTGTACGAATGTAAGTTGTAATGGTGCATATGAGTGTAAGTTGTAATGGTGTGTACGAGTGTAAGTTGTAATGGTGCATATGAGTGTAAGTTGTAATGGTGTGTACGAGTGTAAGTTGTAATGGTGTGTACGAGTGTAAGTTGTAATGGTGCATATGAGTGTAAGTTGTAATGGTGTGTACGAGTGTAAGTTGTAATGGTGTGTACGAGTGTAAGTTGTAATGGTGTGTACGAGTGTAAGTTGTAATGGTGTGTACGAATGTAAGTTGTAATGGTGTGTACGAGTTTATGTTGTAATGGTGTGTACGAATGTAAGTTGTAATGGTGTGTACGAATGTAAGTTGTAATGGTGTGTACGAGTTTATGTTGTAATGGTGTGTACGAATGTAAGTTGTAATGGTGTGTACGAATGTAAGTTGTAATGGTGTATATGAGTGTAAGTTGTAATGGTGTGTACGAATGTAAGTTGTAATGGTGCATATGAGTGTAAGTTGTAATGGTGTGTACGAGTGTAAGTTGTAATGGTGTGTACGAATGTAAGTTGTAATGGTGTGTACGAGTTTATGTTGTTGTGATGGTGTGTAAGTTGTAATGGTGTATATGAATGCACAGTTTTCAGCTCTGTAGCGCTTCCATAGTGCAACAGTATACAAGACCTAATGGTAAGTGGGATATTTCTGGTGTAGCAGCCAGTATTTACCTGCCATCCTCAGCATCATGGCCTGCAGCGGTGTGATGGCTTTGGTCTTCTTCACCACCCTCTTCTTCCTCCTCTCTCTGGCCGGAGGGGGCGCCATATCAGCAAAGCGCACACTGCGCCCTGCTCCTGAAACAGTGAGTATGTGCAGACATTTGTATTTCATACATGAGAATAACACTGTGTGCTCAGTTCATATCTGTTATTATTAGGAATGACCGTATTAGTATTACATCAAATACTTTTTAAATCATCAAGGGAACTCCAGCTAGAAAAAACAGACCGAAAATCAGAGAAAGATCATTTAAGAATATCTTATTCGGTTCCAGTTTCAAGACTGACTTTATTATTATTTGTGTTTAAAAAGGTTGAGGCCTTTGTTTATAAACACAATGGATGAACATACTAAGAGGTTGATTAACACACTATGGGATTTATTGACACGCTATGAGATTTCTGGCCCTCTCATTCTCACCGATGGGTTTGTCCAATTGCATGTCCCTCTCTTCCTCCCTCTCTCTCCCTCGTTCCTCTGCTCGGTCTCTCCTCCTCTCTTCCTCTCCGCCCTCCTCCCTCTCTCCATCGCTGTCGTCCTCAGAGTCAGTGTCATCGTCCTCTCCCTCCTCCCCTTCTCCCTCGCTCTCGCTCCCGCTGTCTCTCATCTCCATTGGGGTGTCAATGTCCGCAGTGAGGTCAGCAGTGTCCGCCAGGCCTGGAGGAACAAAAGATGGCTAAACTGATTAGCATGCACCCTTATACACTCATACAATGATGTGGCTAACTGGGTTAGCATGTGCTCTAATACACTCATCCAACAATGTACTAACTGGGTTAGCATGTGCTCTAATACAATAATCTAATATTATGGCTAAATGAGCAAACATGCACCCTTATAAACTCATCCAAAGATGTGGCTAACTGGGGTCACACGCACCTTATACACTCTTCCAATGACAAGGCTAACTGGGTTAGCACGCACCCTCATACCCTCATTCAAAGAGGCAGCTGCTCCGTACTGAACTGGCTCAGTGAACACGTGAGCTGTACCTGTGTCTGTGCTGTAGTGCTGGATTCTGCGGGACCCGTACAGCTGCAGGACCTGGGGGGGTGGGGGTCCTGGGGGGGGTCCGGGGGGCTTTTTGCCTGGGGGTAACCGGGGAACCCCCGCCACATCTGCTGCTGTGGGCACGGAAGGCGAAATAAAGGAGCCCTTCCTGTGGAAGAGAAACAGGAGCTTACAGACCACAGCACAAGCCCTCTGACAGCACTGACACAAACGCACTGCTCTTCAGCAGAGCGTAATTACTGACCCAAACACACTGCTCTTCAGCAGAGCGTAATTACTGACCCAAACACACTGCTCTTCAGCAGAGTGTAATTACTGACCCAAACACACTGTTCTTCAGCAGAGTGTAATTACTGACACAAACACACTGCTCTTTCGACAGAGTGTAATAACTCACCCAAACGCCCTGCTCTTCAGCAGAGTGTAATACCAGACACACTGCTCTTTGGCATAGTACAATTACTGATCCAAACACGCTGTTCTTTTGACAGAGTGTAATTACTGACCCAAACACACTACTCTTCAGCAGAGTGTAATTACTGATCCAAACACACTGCTCTTCAGCAGAGTGTAATTACTGACCCAAACACACTACTCTTTGGTATAGTGTAATTACTGACCCAAACGCGCTGGTCTTCTTCAGAATGGATGGGGGCTGGGCTCCAGGCAGGGGGATGTCCTGAATGAGGATGCTGGAGGGAGCATGAGGCATTTCAGGGAGGGGGATACTGTCCACTTCCACCAGCTCAGCATTCTGGCAGAGAGAACAGAGAGAGAGAGGGGGGGAGAGTGTGAATATGCTGCAGTCAAAACAAGCCTGAAGTGGGTGAAACGGATGAGCTTAAGTCACTTTTACAGAGTGAGAGTAAAGCGTCAGAGACAGGTAAACTCACCATGAGAGAGTGGAAGTAGAGCGTCAGTGACAGGTTCCACTCACCTTGACGGAGTTGAAGTAGAGCGCCAGCTGGCCGCGCTTGCTCTCGTAGTCCAGCTCCAGTTTGCGCAGCTCCTTGTACATTTCGGGGTTCTCCCGCTCGTACAGCCGCACGATTCGCTCAAACGTCTCCCGCAGCTTCTTGCGCTTGTCGCGCAGGACCTTCTCGTTCAGCAGCGGCACCTGCACCGGGTTGAACTCTGACCCCGAGGGGCGGAGCCGGGTCAGCACACGTACACATACAGACACACGTGCACATGCGCGAGCGTGCACATATATACGCACTCAACATGTGCGGCATGCAAATCTTTTCACTACCAGTATTACTGTCCCCATAATAATTACCATAATAACAATAACAAAAATAACAATACAAGCAGGACGAGACCTTTAGTTTCTGTCGAATCTTTCTGGCTTAATTTGCCCAACTAACTACACAGCCAGGACATTCAACATTTGTGTCTAGCTTGAACGCTGCTGAAACAACCTGCTGGTTCATCCATGACATCACTTACAAATAACAGTTAAGCCTGAGCTAAACCTAGACCAAACCCAAATTAAACCCAGACTAAGAACTGGGCTTTCATTCTCACCCATCTCGTCCAGCTTCTCCATGTCGCGGATGATCTGCCGGGGGTCCTTCATCTTGAGCACTGCCGTGCGCACCATCATCCGCTGCTTCTTGTTCTGAGGGTTAAACGGCCAATCACAGCCATGCCACCACGTTAGTTCTCAGAAGAGTAGATCTTTCTGGAGTCTTTTTTTCTTCAAAATTCTAAGTCAGAGATCTAGAACTCCATTGCTTTAGATTACCAGCAGTGATTGTTACATCAGCATTAGAACGTTCAGTGAAGAACATCCTAATCACATATTTGCGATCTTACACCTTAAAGGGTTAAATGGAAAGCACAACCACACCGGTGTGTTATGCTGCCAATCACAAGACACGCCAGCGGTGACCTAAGCCGTGATGTGGTATAGGTCAGAATGGTGCGGATGTGTCATGCACTTCTCAAGGCCAGCCATGGTGGCGGCAACTCTTACCTTCTTAAGCTCCCTCTTACGAGCCTCTTTCCCTGGAGAAGCAGAAAGACAGAGTTGGGTGAATCAGATTGGTTCACATAAAACCGTAATAAGTCGAACTGTAATTCTAGTTTACTGTCACGGATCTCCGTCATCATAATTAGCAGCGCGTGACTCACTGGCCTGGTCTGTGGGGTTCATGAACTTCCCACTCTTGGTGGAAGAGGTGGAGCGCCTCCCCATGGTTGCGCCGAGTTTGTGTCACCCTGAGGGGAAAGGTAGCGGTCATTACCATAGAGCTCTGAAACAGCCAAACTAAATCACAATAACACTGACATAGAACACACTACGACCCACTGTACTGTCTGATTGCGTAGTGCAAGCTTCCTTACAGGTTGCTGCACGTTTCCTAGGAAACAAACTTGAATTAAATACTAAGTCTGACGTTTTTCTGCAAACATACAACACATTCTATACACAAAACACAAGCTTACAAATGTAATTTTCCACCCAAAAGCGAAACAATTAAGCGCTATAAACATGGTAAGCTACCTGGACCACGCATCTCTCTGCTTCGGCCGCTCTCTTATACTCACCCACAAACTAAAATTGCAGCTAACATTGCAGCAGACACGTTAATGAGCTAACTATGTAACCAGCTAAAACGTTGCTTCAAGATAAATAAAAGGCTAACTGGTTACAGCAATCCACAACAAATGCGAGTGCATATACTTAACTAACATTAACGTAAGCTACTTGAAATAAATCATGCTAGCTATGCGTTGGCTAGCAATCGTTTACCTTTCTCCAGAAGAAAGTCGTTAGTAATGTCGTTAGCGGCCTATTTCTGAGCTTCTCATTTAACCTCCTCTCTACAGTTTTTAGCTAATCTTACTGCTCTAATACAGTAGGTCTCAACCTTTTCTAAGGTTTAGTGATAACGAGGTTAATCCAAAAAACGCTACAGTCCGATGCTGTCCGCCATATTTTACATCACATCCGAAAATGGGCTACACTTTCTTCTTCTTCGGTTGATTTGATGGGGTGGGTATAGTATAGCTTCATAGGTGCATACCGCCACCTACTGCAACGGAGTGCGGAGGGTTCATGTCTAGGACAAGTGCTAGGCTGATGCGAGGAAGTCACATCCCTCTTTCCAAACTGGTGAGTATACAAATTTTAAAATTAAAATTTTGCAGTTCCATACCCCGCTATTGTTATATAACAGCCCACAGTGTAAAAGTAATCATCATTCATTAATACAAATCTCATATTGTCCTACATGTCCTCTCTTTCCCTCACATAATGCATACAGTACATCAGTACTTCTGCTGTTCCTGACACCACACAGTGTGCACAATTGCCCGTCTCTTGTTTCCCTATCTCGAATAAGAAATAGTTAAGCCTCAAGCGACCTAATCTTATCCTTATCTCATTATTACCTCATCCCATCTGCATTTCCCTTTGATTGCCCTCTGGGCCGTAACTATGAATTCTCAGGCCTGGGAACTAATTACAAATAGTTACACCCCTTATCCTGGGCCCCCCTTGGGCCCGCACCCAGGACATAGTGTCTCAGTTGCCAACCCCACACTCCCCCTATCCACTTTTATGCGCGGCCCTGATTGCCCTCGCCACAATTGATGACTGTACAATAGTGTTTCCCCTCCCGACACTTCCACCACCCTAAAGTGACTACTGCTCTTTTGAGAGCTTTGGCCTTGGTCTTACCCTAAGGCTATTTACAAATCACCCTCTCTACCTTCAATGTCCATTTTGTTAAAACATCGGCCATTTCATTGCCCTACACCCCACGTGTTGCTGATACCTGACAAAACTTAAGTATTATACCAATCAAGTGAAGTCGGTACAGTGCTGCATGGACCTCAGTGAGCAGGTCCTCTCTGCATGGTGTCGCAGTGAACAAATAGAGTCTCAATCTATTACCACCTGGTCCAGCCCAACCTCTCTGACCCACTGTAATGCTAAAATGATGCCCACTATTTCCGCTGTGTAGACAGACAAATCTGACAGCCCCTTAAATACTATTGCTTCACAAAAGGCACGATCATTCCTGACCCTCCTTTTCCTCCTTTTCCTGCCACCATCTGTGCAAATCGGAAGAAATGCAGAGAATTTCCGCCCAAAAATGTCTCGATGCCCATGGCACAATATTTCCAATTTCCTCCCTCTTTCGCACCGTGGAAAATAAAGGTTTATGAACAGGCCCCCTATTTCATACCATTTCAGCAGTGACCTTAGAGAGAACATGGGCACTTATCACTCATCTATTGTGCAAATGTCCATTTTCAATTCTGTGCTAAACAGCATTCGTTAAGGTTTGAATGTGTGCCAGGTCATGGGTCCACAATTCAGTACATTTCGGCTGTGGAAATGCAAGGAAATGTGGATGGTGTGCATTTTTTAAAAGATATACTTTGCATTGTTTTAAATGGCATTCTAACAGTAAGGGGTAATCATACCAGGGACAGTAACACAGACACCAGGCAGAAACATGAGACACAATGTTGTGAATGATGGGAACTTTATTGCCCTACTGATGCTAAACTAAGGATTAAGGATACAAAATATGCAATATTAAAATCTACTACAAACTAAATTTACTCAGAGAGGGAAAAGCATCCACCAAAAATGTAAAAGCAAAAGAAATGTATGGAAATCCCAAAATTCTGAACAAATTACATTTTATGAGTTTTCAATGCTCTCTTTTGCCTTTTGTCTTTTTCTTTCTAGTGCTCTTTCTCTCAATCTCTATCTACCAACCAATCTATCTCACTCTCCCTCCCTCTCTCTTCTTCTCTCTGTGAAAATACTTTTCTTCTGCTGTAGCCATGTTCTTGATTCCATGCTTTAAGATGACAAAAACTGATTTCAGTTGTGACTGCTATTACATTTATTAAGTCATATCACAAGTTGAAGAGATTTAGCTTACTTATTGATTAATAGAATTGAACAAAATGGAAAAAAGAAAGATGGGAAAAGTAAAAAGGAATGCTTTTGATAAAATACTATGTTTTGGGTGAGGGGAGGGTGGTGTATTTCCCTTTTGGAAAGGATTCCTTTTGGAACTCCTGAGCAGGGAGATGGTGAAGGTGATTGGTCAAGCAGGGTGAAGCTGAAGGTGATTGGTTGAAGGTTGTGGGCTTTAGAAGGGCAGTGGACCATAATGGGCTGTGTAGGCTGCCACAATCCCGGCCGTCTCTGCCATGTGTTCACAAGCCAGGTCCACCTCGCACACCTCTCTCAGACTGAGCATGAGCAGGAGCGGGAGATAGTAAGAGGAGCGAAAGAAGAGAGAGAGCAAGGGGGAGAAAGAGGAATATGATTTACAGTTAGAATTTGCACACACCCATAGGACACAGCGTGCTTAAAAATACATTAGAACATTGTACATGCGCAGGTGTGCAGTGATTGTGTATCATTGGTGTAGTTGTCTTAAATAAACTTATATCTGAAACAGTAAACATCTCAACGCAAAAATATTTTGCATTACCCAACCAAAATAGGGTTTGACACCCCAGACCAGTTTGTGCTTATGTGCATAGTCATCAGCATTTCAAAAGCAACACACTAAATAAGCTTTGAGTACCAAAAGCAGGTCTGAGAGAAATTTAAAAAACTTTAAAAAGCCACATAATGGCCTCATCTCTCTTGCTAAGTGCAATATGAAGAAAGCACTAAAAAGCAACTCATGCCAACCGAGAGTCATAATATAAGTCAATTTTTGGCAATTTAACTAATTTTACTGGTTTACCAATTGAACTTGTTTCATTGAATCTTTAACAGCAGCAATGGCATTATGTAACCTATTATCTTTTAATTACCCAAACTTCTTAAAATATAGCTGTTTCAGATTACAACCTTTGTACTAGCCAACAAGGCAGTGAATGGAGCAACCTGACCATACCTCCAATCGACCTTTAAACCACACACCCCAACCAGAACTCTTTTTTCCATAACCTAGCATCAACTGGCTATTTCCTTCTAATGTGGTCACATACAGTTTGTTACGGATGTAACCTGCATGTTTTCAGGTTAGCATATTCATTTGCACTAGTGACTTTGTATTAATACTTGCTAGCCTGGGAATTCTGCCAGCCAGGTCTGGTAGTATTGCTTTTATTAATTAGGTGAATGCACTTATGTCTCTGACACTGTAAGTTGCTCTTGATAAGACCGTTGTATTACTGAATGTAATGTAATGAATGTAATGGCCTGTTATGGATGGGTGTGGTCTATATGGGACAGGCGTGCTCTGTAATAGACTGGGCGAGGCCTGTGTAGGATGGGTGTGGTCTGTAATAGACGGGGCGAGGCCTGTGCAGGATGGGTGTGGTCTGTAATAGACGGGGCGAGGCCTGTGCAGGATGGGTGTGGTCTGTAATAGACTGGGCGAGGCCTGTGCAGGATGGGTGTGGTCTGTAATAGACTGGGCGAGGCCTGTGCAGGATGGGTGTGGTCTGTAATAGACTGGGCGAGGCCTGTGCAGGATGGGTGTGGTCTGTACCTCTCCAGCTGGGTGAGGGTCAGGTCAGCGTCAACAGGGGTGATGCCAAGGGCTCTTTTCTGCCTCTGCTTCATGAGCCCTGAGGCCAGCTCCTTCTCCACAAACACTGAAACACACAGCGTGCACACACACACACACACACACACACACACAACACACACACACACATCATACACACAGGGCATACAACACACATACACACACACACACACACACACACACACACACACACCATACACACACAGTGTACACAGACACAGAAACAGAAGTTATACATAGACACACACAGCATATATATACACAGAACATACAAGCACACACAATGTATACAAACAAGCGCACACACACATACATAAACACACACACAAACACACAGTATACACACAGACAAACATGCACAATACACACACGCAGATACACACCATGTGCACACAAGACACATGCATCCCCAAGCAGATTGTTACTGAAAAGTTTCACATATTCTACAGCACCCTTCCAATATTCAGCACTTCATATTTATCAACCAGATTAAATGGTTTAATCACAGTTTCTATCAATCAACCAGATTAAATGGTTTAATCACAGTTTCTATCAATCATCCAGACACTAAGGTCCATATTCTTAAAACTAAAAGTCCTGGCTTGCATTGAGCCGAAAACATTCCAAATGGATTTGCCACATTCATGAATAGGCATGGCCAAGTGCAATATTGTGACCATATCTATTCTATGCTTGAACACAGCACAGTGAACTCCTGTTACCAACTGTAACCTCCTGTAGCTAAGCAGAATAGATATAAAGAACACAGGCGCTGAGCATCTGGTGAGTGTAAAAAATCTGTGGTTAAATCACACTGAACACACATACACATACACATACACACAATTTCATATCTGAGTAAATATGGAGGTACCTTACCCTCATTATTTGCGGTGTCAGATTTGGAGGATGGCCCTGTACACAGAAGTGAAATACAGAGAAATTTATTCTCATATTTAATAAACCCTGATTAATTAATTCCTACATCACTTTCACATTAATACTGACATACTTAATTCTCACAATTACCGTTAGTCAGATCACATTAATATATTTTATTAGTCCATTTGGTTACTTAGACAGATTCATACATCTTGCCCTCACCACAATCCCCATCACCACAAAAAGAGATGAACTCACCTGGTAAAGTCCCACACACACACACACAGAAACATACAAAGCCATGCACCAGTTCACCCCTTACCTTCAGCAGACAGACAGATGGACACCACAGCACAAAGAACAAGGAGAGCAAAAGTCTTCATCATTTCTTCTGTCTTCTCTCTCTCTCTCTCTGTATGATGAAACAAGTCTGACCACTGATCTTCTCTGTCACTCCCGCACACACACTGAGTTTATAGTTCTACCCCAACAATGCCTTGAGTGTGTGATTGGTTAGGGAATCATATGACATACACCCACACACACTCACATGCAGACATATCAATACAGACACATATACAGTACATGCCCATAGACACATATGCACACAGACTTACACATGCACCTATAAACACGTACATATGCATCCTACATATGCATGTACACACACAAACACACACCAATACAAGTAAACACATACAAATACAGAATATTGGTGTACATGATTTATTTGGTTAATTTTAGATGACAAACAGTAATACAGATCATTTTTCTTTAATGTACTTTCATTACTATTAGATTTTTTCATATCAGTGAAGAGGACCATTCTCCAACATGCCAGTGGCCATCGAAGGTGAGGTCTTGCTCACACACGTCTATTGTGACGACGAACTGCCAACAAATAAAGACCCTGGTGAGGACGTTGAGCATGCAGATGAGCTTCCCTGAGGCGATTTCTGACAGTTTGTGCAGAAATTCTACGGTTGTGTAAACCAACTGTTTCATTAACTGTCCGTGTGGCTGGCCTCAGACGATCCCGAAGGTGAAGAAGTGGGATGTGGCAATCCTGGGCTGGTGTGGTTACACGTGGTCTGCGGTTGTGAGGCCTGTTGGACGAACTTCCAAAATCTCTGAAATGACGCTGGAGGCGGCTTATGGTGGAGAAATGAACACCCATTAATATGGCAACAGCTCTATAGGACATTCCTGCAGTCAGCATGCCAATTGCATGATCTCTTAACTCTTGAGGCACCTGTGACATGGTGTTGAACAACAAAAAACTCAATATTTTAGGGTGGCCTTTTATTGACCCCATCGTAATGAACACCTGTGTAGTGATCATGGCTTTTAATCAGCATTTTGATATGCCACACCTGTGCATGAGATGGATTATCTTGACAAAGGAGAAATGCTAGCTAACAGTGATATAAACAAATTTGTGGGTAAAATTTGAGATAAATAAGATATTTGTGCACATAGAACAAATCTTTGAGGTATTATTTATATACGTTTATATTTATATATGATGCATTTATATTTTTGTTCAGTATAGTAATATGTATATGCACATGAAGTGTAGTCTGTACGAATTTGGCACAATGTTTTTTTTTGTTTTGGCTCTGTACTCCAGCACAGAAATGAAACAATGTCCCCCTGTAAAATACATAAAATAATTGGACAATTGGCTCCTCAGCTGTTTTTTAGCCAGCTGTGTGTTGTTGCATCATTAGGTCATGCACAAGAAAGCTAACAAAAGGCCAAGAGTCAAAGTGTATCTGCATTTGGAGTCTATTGCTGTTGTCCCTCCAGATGAGAACCAAAGAAGTGTCAGTGTGCCAAAATCAACTCTTTGGTAGACAAAACAAACTGGTAGACCACAAAAGGTCACTGTAGTGGATGACCAAAGAATACTTTCACTTCTGAAGTTAAACCCCTTTTTAACTGTCAAACAGATCAGGAACACCGTCCAGGACGTAGGCATAGATGTGTCAAGGACTACCATAAAGAGAAGACTATACCAGTATAACCTCAGAGGGTTCACCACAAGATGCAAACCTCAGGTAAGCCTTGGGAACAGCCAGGTTAGAGTTTGATATATTAAAAAAAAGTTATGGAACAAACTCTTATGGAGATGAGATTAAGTACTAACCTGTACCAAAGAGATGGTATGAGAAAATAGTGGAGAAATAAATGAACTGCTCATGATGCAAATTAAAGCACAAATTAAAGCTGGCAGTCTGCACTTTAACCTCATATTCATTGTTTCATTTGAAATCCAATGTTCTGGAGTAAAGAACCAAAACAACAAAATTGTGTCACTGTCCAGATACATAGGGGACTGCACTGTACAACCCCTGGAGACATAATGTTATAGTTTCTAGCTGCTTAGGAAATGCTTAATATGTATTTTCTGACTTTAGACTACAATTCCTCGAATGTCCTGAAACTGACCATTGTTAACGTGCACTCTATATTAGGTATTTTTGATGACCTGTCAACACAACATGTCATCAAAACACGAACAAAGTCAACTACCCTAAAACTTCCCAAGTATTATAAAAACAATCCTTGCAATGTGTATGTGTTTGCAGACATAAATGGAGGACATAAAATTAAGACCATTGAAAATGTATTTTTCCAAAATGAAACTATTTAAAACTGACATCTGTCAGAAATTCCAAGATCTGAGCAGCACCATAAGAGATGTAATTAGACATCAGTAAAAGTTAAGAAATAAACTAAAATATCTTTCCATATTTCCCCCGAGGGACATAACATGTATTTACTTGAATCTGGCTTGAGGTGTGAGGATTTCTCAGCCAGTGAGCTTTGCCTATGCGGACCACAAGCCGAGGACAGAACAGAAGGCCATGTGTTACCGATAAAGCAAGCAAGCACCGCCAGGCATGCGCCAGAGTTTTAATGAAAGATTTTCCAGTGAACCGCAACCCTTGCCTATATTAGGAAATGAGATTCGGAACAATGCCGGATACGTTCCTGATCGGTTCAAGTGCTCTATGTATTTCTGTGCATACACGTGGGCATTTAATTTTATTTATTCATTTGTTCATTTATTTATTACACAGATATATTCAAAGCACACATGTGCGTGTATATGCAGGTATATAAATGCATTTAAAGTATTTTATATGTAATACACATTCACACTGTAGATAACTTGTGAATTCAAAAATAAATGTATTCCCCAAAACTCTCTCTCTCTCTCTCTCTCTCTCTCTCTCTCTCTCTCTCTCTCTCTCTCTCTCTCTCTCTCTCTCTCTCTCTCTCTCTCTCTCTCTCTCTCTCTCTCTCTTTCTCTCTCTGACTCACTCACTCTCTCCCTTATTTATGTTGCCTTGGTGGAATGGGCTATAATTACTCTGGTTCAGCGTCTGTGTCGTTTATGTGTTACCACTTGGGGAACACATAGGAATCCATTCGCACCGGGGCCTCTGCTGAGGTTCAAGAAAGGATAACAGATGGATTCATCCCTTTTGACCACATCTAACTTCCTATTGCAAGTATATGCACAGCCAGGTGCAATCAAACATATAAATACAGTACGCTGAGTAGCATGCGGTGCCAGGGTCTGTGGTTAAAGTCGGTCAGAGCCAGACTCTGACCTATATATTCCTACACAAACTCCTCCACTGTACATAAATACCATATTATGCACAGCACTGTGATTATGCATCTTATTTTAAAAGTAATTTATGTCAAAACATATGGCATAGCAAAGAATTTGCACTGTCAAAAATGTATGCAATTTTGTGTGTGTGTTGCAGAAGATTTTTTTTACATTGTTCAGGATTTAACCTTTATAACATATTTATAATGCATGGATGATATTCCAGGTATAAAATGGTAATTAACAGAAATCCTTTCAGTATATTACATATACACTTTTACACACACACACACACACACAGCTTGTTCAGTTTTTACAGGGCTTTTGTTTTGTAGATGGATCTCCCGGGCTCCAAAGGGTTTGTGGAGAAGCATTCAGCACATGTATAACTTCCACTGTGAACCATTCTGTATATTTCTATCACTCTGTATAACTCTATAGCTCTAAATCACTCTAAATCACTCCGTATAACGCTGACCATCATATTAAAAAGATGTCTCTGTAATAGGAGCCACAGGAGGTTCATAGTGTAAACATAAATGTTGGCGGAGTGTCTTGCTAGACTCGCTAGAGTGCGATTCTGCATGCCTGCCTGCCTGCCAGGTACCCTTACCCTGGGAGTTAGCCAGGTACACACACCTCAGTTTACACAGCTGGTTGCTTGCTCACACCCTCCTACGCAAGTACGGCAAGGGCACCCGGCATGGGACTTAACCCAGCAACCTCCCGGTGCGGAGCCGAGCACCATAAGCAACTATGCCACGCTGTCCCGGCGACTGCCAGACTCACGAGGGCCGCCGCTGAGCCAGCATGTGTTTAGCTCTTCACATCTCGCTCCAGTGTCAATATTAAAATTACAGAGGGCCCAAAGATGGATTTATCTTCGGCCTAAGCGAGCTCCGCTCACATCTGCTGAGAAGTAAATAACTCGTGACGAATGTTTGTTTAGCTCCTTCTAATTTGACTAACACATTACAGGCATGTCAAATGACAAAATGTGTGCTAAATGATAAGATGTTTGGTAAACGTGAGTGTGGTGTGTTTATCCGAGATCATCCAGAGCGCCGCCCTTCGAACGCGCCCCGTCAAAGAACTGCACTTCCGACTCCTGTGCGTTTTCGTTTTTTAAAAACCTATTTTAATTTTTCAAAATGCATGGACAGAAAACAGCAGACATGTCAATTGTGAGATGAATGATAAAGGAAGTATGTAGTGTGATAAAAACAGAATAGCGAATAACACCTATGGTGACTAATGTTTTGACTGCTTGGTCTCCCTAAGCACTGTTTTCATGCTGAAATGGTTTCACAGTGTGAGAAGGAGAGAGAGGCAACTGGGTATATAATGCTATATGAAGTACAGACTCTCAGTGACATGTACAATATGAGCCTTGTGTGCAAAAGTAGCTTCACAATCACAGCTGTTATGCCAAAGAGCACAGTGTTATTTCCATGGTAATGTATAGGGTACCACTTGTAAGTGAATGGGTCTCAGATAGAATGCTATATTTGAAAGGGTGCCGGTATCGATGCATCGGTTGACCAACATGCTCTGCGTCTAATCGATTCTTGCATGGTTCAGGTTCTCCGATTCCGCGCTGCAAAGTATCTCTGATAGGCCGACTGCGAGCCATAGCGATGTGCATAGCTGCGGCAGGCATAGTGATCTTCACAAAGCTCTGCGCGTTGTTCTGCAGGTGACTTCCTCATCCTGAGAGAGAGAGGGAGGGAAAGAGGGCAAGAAGGCAGAGGGAGACAGACAGGGAGAGAGGGAGGGAGGGAAAGAGGGAGAGGACGAGTAGGGGAGAGACAGGGAGGGAGCCAGGAAGAGAGAGAGAAGTGGACAGAAGATAGGATAATGGTTGACACAAGTTTATCAAGTTAATGTGTGTGTTTGTGTGTGTGAATGTGTGAATTTGTGTGTGAGTGTGTGTGAATGTTCTGTGTGTGAGAGAGAGTGTGTGTGTATGTATGTGTGTGTGAGTGTGTGTGAATGTTTTGTGCATAATGTGTGAATGCACATGCATGAAAAAGTGGGTGTGTGTGTCTGTGTGTGTGTGTGTGTGTGTGTGTGTGTGTGTGTAAATTTGTGCATGTGAGTCTGTGTGAATCTTCTGTGCATGAGTGTGTGAATACACATGTTTGAGAAAGTGGGTTTGTGGGCATGTGTGAGTATGTATGCCTGCATGTGTGTGGATGTTCACGTGTGTGTGTGTGTGTGTGTGTGTGTGTATGTGTATGCAACGGTGCACAGAGTGACAGTACCTCCTATAGTTGTTGTTGTAGTTGTCCACTCTTGGGCGTTTGATGAAGGCGCTGGCTTGCCGCGGATTCATAAACACGGCTGCAATTTTGATACCGATAAAAATAAATTCAGGAAATTATGAGCAGAGACAAAGCAGTCTGAAAAGGCTCCTTGTAACTGACTCCCAAAAAGGCCAGCTATTCATCATAGCACATGACTGTCATATTATTTAGGCGTTATGGTGTGGTTTAACATTTAAAAAGCAAAGCTTTATTCTATGAAAATTTAATGAACAAATTTAAAGTCAAAATCAGTGGTTTCCTTTAATTCTATTATTGAAGCTTTGCAGTTGGTGTTAAGTCTCTGCTCTATTCTGGCACTTGTAGCTATCATGATTATTTGCATTTAGTGTCATTCGCTAATGAGCATTTTGGGCAGAACCACCAAATGAACACATGTAAACTGAATTTAATATGTGTATCTTTAGGATCTGGAGACAAATTTGAGGTTTTTTCTGGCAAAAATTCTGAATGGATTTTGCAATGAACCTCAGAAAAAATGTTTTAATTGATGTTCCAGGGACTCAACTTCATGACCTTAACTTTCTTGGCCTGTACATGATCTATTTCTACACGCTTACTCTACGCACACTCAGTACAGCCAACCAGTCACCTTTCCTGGGTTATCAGTCTCATAGAAAAACCCCCAGAATCATTCAGTCATCACAACATACAAAATTCATAACACTATAAACCTATTTACCCTCAGATGATTCATTACTCTCAGAGGAATCTGTAAAAAAAAAAAAAAAAAGGATGAGTTTATGTCAGACTGTTTACTGATCTTCACATCAGAGAACAAGAACAATAAGATTTTGAGAGAATTTAGCAGTAAACACTGAACTGGGAGATACACACCGTAACACAGGCCCAGAGCGACAAGAGCACCCAGCATCACACACAGCAGAGAGACCTTCATCTTACTATCTGTAGAGAGAGTAGGAGATAGAGATCAATACTCACCACTGGCTAAACTGCTACAGTCAAATGTACCACATGAAAAACAAAAACACAAAACAGCAGAGCAAATTTGGGGGGGAGAGAGAGAACGAGAAAGAGAGTGAAAGAGAGACTGATAGAGAGAGAACGATTAATTAAATTAATTTAAATAATTAATTAAGATTAATTAAATCTTTTAATTTCTCAGCGGATGTATTGTCTGGTTGCTAAGGAGAAGGTAAGAGAAATTGGAGAGACATTTGATTCTCGTTGTCCCCTGCACCTTCACAGATGAGACCATGTGACCTGTCCCACTGAGCCTTGTCAGAGTGGGGTATTTTCTACCCAAATGTGGGGAATACATTGAGTTAAAATGACTGTTAGTCAATGGTAGATACAGGGTTTTAATAGAAGTTACATGGCAATTTCTGTAAAAAAAAAATCGTATTGAGGTCACTTCCATCTGAGGGACTGTGGGGAAGTAAATTCCGCACATCTGGCAACCCTGTCCTGCTACCAATGCCGTGACAAGAGGGAATGTGTTTGAAGTAAACATTGCCTTAAAACAAGACAACTGCCAAGGAAAGGAAAGGGGAGAGAGACGGAAATACCAAAAATGAGACTGAGAGGGCGAGGGGCTAGAGAGAGGGAGAGAGAAAGAGAAGGCAATTTATGTGCCCACCTCTAAAAATATCACCAGACGCATGCATGATCCTTGACAGCAAACAAGAAGCAAAACATGGGAAGCAATAATGCATAAAATGAAACATAAACCCCTTTCTGGGGCATGAAATAACCGCTATCATTCATAAACACACCAGCGAGCCTACACACACAGTCAGCAGGAGCAATACCATTAGTCCAGCTGGAGGGTGTGGTTTGTAAATAAAGCACAGGGCAGTTATCCTGGGGAAAGTCAACCCATGGAAAGCTTTTGGTTGGACAGCCTTGTAATGGCCATGAAGTTTGCATGGTGTCCACCTTAAAACCTTCCCTGAGGCTCCTGTTCTCAGATTTCAAAGTCGTAAGTATAAAATCAGCAAAACAACCCTAGAGGCTCTCTTTAGAGATAATTGTTATCTGGGGTGTTATTGGTGAGAAATCCATAAGCAGGAAACCAGTGCTAATACACACACTACACAAATGTTATGATACACACCACCATGCTAACACAGTACCTTACACACTCACTACACTAACCCTATGCTACAGTCTGCTAACGAAAACACACTACACTAAGGTCACACTACGCTAACACTTACACATTACCCAATGACCACAACACTGACAATATGCTACTGCCACACACTACTAATGACACACTACCTCACTCTTAATGATAGCACTTAATGATAGCACACTACCTTAAGTACTGTATTAAAACTATGCTGTACTCCGCTAAAACGGAGATGCTACCTAAAACACGTATTTCATGAATGCCATGCTACACTATACCAATACTAATGCACAATACAATAAACATAGTATACTAATACTGTACCCTCCTCATCTCAGTCAAACTCCCAATAGCACTCAAAGCAAGCCACCACCAGCTTGTCAGTTTCATAAGCTATCAAAATTCACATCATACATGCCCTGTGCATTCTGAAGGCATCACAAACCCAGCCAATAACCAGATGAGTCTGCCGTACTCACCCAAAGGGATAGAGCTGATGTTTTATAGTTTTCACGGATGTGTTCTTCTCACCTCTTTCCTTTCTTTCTCTGCCTATCACAGTGAATCAATTTTAATCCAACTGCCCAAGTTTTTATACCTACCTCCCCCTGCCCCCTCCACCCTCCTCTCTCCCCTGCTCTCGTATCTCTCCTTTTCCTCTCTCCTCCCTTCCTCTTTCACCCCTTTCCACCTACTCCATCAGACGGAGCAATTAAGTCTCTGGCGTTCTCCCTCCCCGAGTCGCTAGAGACAGGAGGGAGGGGAACGGGGGGAGCAGGCAAAGTAAACACAGAAAGGGAGGGCCCCACTTCTCTGACCTGTGATAACAGTCTGGCGCCCACGATCATGCACCGAAGCTGTGTTAACACACTGCAGTTACACTAATGCACTGGAGCAGCGTTAACACACTGCAGTTGCACTAACGCACTGGAAGTATGTTAACAAACTGCTGCTGCTGAACTAATGCACTGAAACTGTGTTAGCACTCTGACACTGCATTAACGCCCTGGAGCAGAGATCGGCAACGAGGGCCACATCTGTTTCTGGTTTTCATGTCAACTTCTGGCCTTAATTACATAAATACCTAACATTTCTTGGATCTGACATTTTAGCTACTTTTCTCAATAAGCACACGAATGATAGCCAAGGACTATTCTTGTGTCCCTGAGCCCCATATGAAGCATTGACCTCATTTAGCCTGGGTAATTGTTGGAAATAAAAACCAGCACACACCCCGGCCCTCCAGTACCGGAACTGCCCACCCCTGCACTGGAGCCACAGCAATGCACACGAGCTGCATTAGCACGCTGGCCCTCCATGACTGCGTAAAACAGCATTGGTCTCTGCACGGCTCCATTGCAGCCCAGGGGACCATTCGTTCTGAGATAAGATTGGAAAATCCTCAGAATAACAAACTCTGAGCAACACCTGACAACAGAAACAAACAGAAATGGACAAATTACAGAGGATCCAGACAGACCAAAAACAGAGAGAACCACTGCTAGTCCTGAGGCCAGAAAAGAAGATATTCATGGAGAGAGACGGTTATTTAGAGAGGTGAAAAAATTAAATCGGGAAACAAGCTGTCACACACCCCAACAGTCCGCTCTGTGAGCCAGACTGAGGTGAAGACGTGGTCATTTCGGGGTACAAATGCTGAAAACCTGTGGTCCAGGCGTCGCTGGCTAATGCAAATTATTGAAAGTTTTCTTCCCGAAATTAAAGAAAGGAGGGAGGAAGGGAGAGAGAGAATTGGCATGTGCTTGTTATTCCCATTGCGTGTTAAATGTTGTTTAGCTATAATAATTGCTTTGGCATTCAGTAATTTTTTCTGCGGTCCCAAGATGTTCTCCTTGATATGGATGCCACTAACAGAGCAGCGAAACAGGAGGCGGGAGAGACTTCTACTTGACTTTTAAAATGCAGCTTGATTTCTTCATTAGTTCAGGGTAACATTGTTCTCTTATCAGTCTTGAAGCTGTCACAACACAGCCTGTTACTAGAAACCCACAAACCCAACACAAACCAAAGAAACACCTGACCTTTTTTCTATTTCGGTCCAGTGTACCATATCATTTCAATGTATTGGAAAAAATACCACTAATTTTAAATGGGATTTAAGTCTATGCTTTGCCCACTCCATAATACTGATCTTTTTGTTTTAAGCCATTCCTTTGTAGTTTTTGCCACGTGCTTTGATTTGTTGTCCTGTTAGAACATGAATCTTCACCCTAAATGCAGATTG